>NC_048298.1:278337136-278604628 GCF_013100865.1 Trachemys scripta elegans
GGGGGTGAGCAGAGATGCCATCCTGCTCACCCCCCTGCACATTCCTCTGCACCCCACTTTTTTGACAAAAGTGGGCATTTGTTCCATCTGCTCTTGCCAACTGATCAAGTCAGCAAAAAAAAATACAAAAAAAGTTGGGATGGATGGGTCAGGGCTTAAAAAGGGGACTGTCCTGGCCAAAACGGGACATGTGGTCTCACTAACTATCATAGGAGGCTTGGCATACCACAGTAGTGTGCAACCATAATATTTATACTTTATTTAAAATACTGAACCACACAGTGCCCATTGAAGTCAATGGAAATACTCCCATTGACTTGGGCCAGGTCACGTTTCACTAGAGTCTGTGAAAAAAAATAATTTTCCCTTTTGTTTTGGCTTGTACTTGATTCAGAGAGGAAGGTAGTATACATCTGTGATGGGAGAGCTGCCATAGCATGGCTCCTGAGGGAGCCTTGCTGTCAGGTTAGCTGAGAGTACAACAGATAGACTGGCACACAGCACTGATGACCTGGGACCTATGAGGTGGGGTGTAAACTCTTTTTGACTTTGGATGGTTGGTCTCCATGGAACTTAGGGACATACATTCTCCCTGTGACCCCAAAATTCCCCCCCCCAAAGGGATGGGAGCATATGTCTTGCTTGTGAAAACTTGAAAGTCTTCTGATTCTTTTTTTCTACAAGGCAAGGAAATAGAGGCCCAGATTTGTAGAGCTGTTTTGTGTTTGTACCGCACCAAGCATAATGTGGTCCTGATCCATTACTAGGGCTACAATAACATTATTATTAATAATAATAATGAAGATATTGAGGTGCCTAAAGATGCAGTGGAATTTTCATAAAGCACCTAAGTACCTAACTTCCACTGAAAGCAATGGGAGTCATGCATCTACGGCCTTGTCTACACTACTGGGGTAAGTTGACCTAAATTACGCTACTCCAGCTACACGAATAACATAACTGGAGTCGACGTAGCTTAGGTCAACTTACTGCGGTGCTTATACTGTGCTGCATCAACGGGAGACACTCTCCGGTCAAATTACCTTACGCCTCTTGTTCCGGTGGAGTACCGGAGTTGACCAGAGAGTGCTCTGCGGTCGATTTAGCAGGTCTTCACTAGCCTCGCTGCATCGATCGCAGCAACATCGATTCCCGATAAGTGAAGACAAGGACTAGATTATTTTGAAAATCTCATTAAGCCTTTCTGCATCTTTAGGTGCCAAATACCTTTAAGAATCTGATTGATAGGCTCCAGTATCTGGTTAATATTTATCAAGCACTGGGATACTAATATAATGACTAAGGAGCCCCATTGGCTTAGAGCCAGTAAACACTCCTACATTTCAGTTGCCTTAATTATTTGATCCATCTTTGTTGTTCAAACAGCAGCACCTCAGGTTTCATAAGTTAGATGGGTGAAGCTATGTGAATGAAAGAAATCACCTTTAAAGTCCCTATTTACTGTATAGGCTACATGAGTTCTCAATTCAGATGCAGAATTTTCAATCAGTCACTGAGTTCTTTCATTTTCTCTCTCTCTTTGAGGCTGTGGGTCAGAGCCTCAGATGGTGTACATTAGTGGTGCCCAACGTTATTACACAGGAGGGCCACATAAACCTAAGCACAAATTGTGTGGGCCAAATAGATTCTACATATTTTAATAAGATTTAAAGTCACCTGTATTGATTTATATTTTAAGTTCAGCTTGTTTCATATGATTTAGATTGGTTGTTTCTATGTATAGTATTGTCTATTTACACCCTTGTGTAAACTAAAATGATGTGAACATGATGACAAAATGCTAATGAATCAGCCATTAGTGTATTGTGTTGAAGCAGGTGTAGGCTTTATGAAATGCTCTGGTGAGCCGTGTATGGGCCATAGGTTAGGCACCTCACTGTATTTCAGCACAGCTACACTGATGTCAATACAGCTAAGTTACACCAGCTGAGGAACTGGGCTTTTATACTTGTCTTTCCTTATTGTTTTTTCTTAACCTGATATAAATTGCTGACAAAAACCAAAACAAGTTTTTTTTATATGCAAAATATTAGTGTCCTATAGTACGCTACCTCTGCATCATATGTAGAGGCACTTCAAGTTCATTTCCTGAGCAAACGACATTAGCTTTAATTAAATATCAACAGCACAAAATGTATTATCGCAACGCCTTCATAGAAGATAACATTAAGCCATGTTTATTTTCTTTTTAAAGGTACATTTACATTAATCAGATAGCAACAGCGTGTTGCTACATAAGCACTAATCAACAATGTCTTGGAGTATATGAGGCAAATAATGGCTGCGGTGCTCTCACTAATGCCAAGTACTGCACTGAGTGTCTCTGATTTTATTGAGTACCAAAGTGCTTGACATTAATTGTCACTATCAGAGTCAGAGTCAGAGGTAATAATTGTTACATTGGATTTGTGTCTTGTTTTGTCTTTTGGCTAAAAATGTTGAAAAGAAGAAAACTTAGCGAAGAAGAACCCAATTATTTTTAGCAGCTCATATTCATGTCTGACAACATTGCATGATGTATGATGCAGATAATGTTCTGGAAAGTGAGCATGCTATGTTGAGCAGAATGGACTCTGATTAACTCAGTAGTTAGTTCCAAAGCTGTATATTTGTTTTTCTAAAAATATTAATACAGGATCATGAGTTTCTTTTGTTATTTTTATTCACTTTTTACAGTAAGATAGAAGACCAACCTATACATATTTCTGGACTGGATCTGATGGCTTTGCCAATGAATTGTTATCCTGTGGGTTTGAAATTCATCAGCACATAATCTCCAAAAGTGAAAGCTGAATGTAATAGCAGTTGTGTTGTGACATGTGTTCATTGGGTGAGTCAGTTCATAAAGTGTCTGTTTCATTTGTCACGTGTTGATTTTTGCCCTTATCCAATCCAAATACAGCAACACCAAGTAAGTTGCTACAAATCTGTTCACTTAGTCATTCAGACCCTTATGTCTCCCTATCATACTGTTTAGGGTGGAAGTGAAGAAAATCACAGAAAAAGCCATGAAAGGAAAACTCTGAGAGGAATGGCAATTATACTGGATATTCTTTCTAACCCCATTTATACCGCCACTTTGCCACCTCTGCAAAACATGCACATGACAAAAGAGGTGTGGCCAGGGGATGGAATCAGGAAATAGCTGTTCTCTGTATCATTATTTCATATAAATAGAGGCTAAAGTCCATGTAAAATTTTCAAATTAATTAGTGCTGTTTGCAACACTCCATGTTCCCTTGTGACTTCTGTCAGGGAGATCACAAAACAGAAGTACTAGACAGCAGCTAATAGCAGTACAGCTGGGCCTGGTCTTGCTGCTATTGCTGAAGAACGGAACCTGGAAAGAAGGCAGAGGAGGGGGAGTCTCTCCACATATCTGCCTGGAGTACCAAAAGGCTCGGGCAAGGGGCTTCTGCAGATTTCTGGCCTCGACCCTCAGTCCAACCTGTATCTGTGCATAGCAAGATAAATGTCTCAACAGCTGCACTTCAAAATCTGCATGGGTTTTTGATTAGCTTGTTCCCCACCCCTTGATTTTACACATTAGAGAAACATCTGGCTCTTATTTATGTGGGATGTTGATCAGGGCTATGTAGTTGGGCGCAGTGCACAAACTCACATAGAAAAATAGCTGGTAAGACATACTATTTTCTCTGTTGACCAATGAAATGATTGAACAAGGACTGCTACTTCCTGACAATGTTATCTGAGCAGGTGAAATACTTTTGCATATATCTAATCTTAGTTCCCTACATCAGTAGCATGCAGTGTGACTTAATTCGTGAACATTTGCAAAGTGCTTTGAGATCCTCAGATGGAAATTGCTATAGAAGGGTAAAGTCTTATTGTATCTTAATAAAACCTGACATTTACTGTAGGCAACAATTGTTCACTGGCTTGGTCATGAACTTGATGATTTAGTATTGGAGTAGACATGGTGTCTGAACACTACTATACACACAGTCTTACACCAGTTTAGATAAAAATATTCAAAACCAATGTGGACTTAACCATTACAGACTTAAACTAATCTATATATAGTATTTTTATACCAATATGTGTGTATTTTTACTGCTTTAACTAAATTGGTTTAAAACATACCTTGAATACCAGTGCAAATTAGTGTGTGGACAAGATCTGAAATGCTGAATTTTCCCCTATAAGAAGCAACTGACAATTTTTGCATCTCTGATACCATTGTGTTATAATTTTGATCAAATGTTTTCTTTTTAATGGTGATTACTGTAGATATTTCCATCTACAATGTATATGATATTCTGAGTCTGTGATAAGTTTTCAGCATATTATGGAAAAACTATTGGAGACCATACTTTAATTTTGTGTGAATGTTTCCGTATATTAAAAGTGGATTTTCATTTGTTCTCAGCTTTATTTGGGTATCATTTATTGTAGTAACCTTTTATTATGAACAATAGTCTGAAAACTGTTCTGAACAAAAAAAATCTGTAACGGTTTTATTAATTGGCTGCTGGGTCTATGTTTTGGAACAGTTTTCAGTTAAAAAGGTGGGACTGCTATGAAGTAATTCAGCAATCTATAAAGAACTGTAAATGCGTAGAATTTAAAATGCATAATTACAGACAGAAAGTTTAGCCCAAACAAATATATTAGATATGACACTGTAAAAGCATATGACATAAGGCTCATCAGGACTCAAATCCACAGCTCTAAGGCTACCATATAAACATTTCCCTCACTACCACCTGCTGTAAACTGACTGTTTCCTGCAATCCACACTAACTACACAACGGAGGAAGTTTCATCTCAAGTGACCCAACTGACAGTTGTCTTAGTGATTCCTGATTGACTCCTTGGTCCTATATGAGCCCAGGGGGTGTTCCAGGAAGTATCCAAGCAACAATATTGGCTCTCTTGCTAGATGTCACTCATGGCTGCCCTGCCTCTGAACTCCTGATATTAACTTTGGATCATGAGCCTCCCTGGAACCCAACATTGACCCTGATACCTGGTGGTGACTAATTCCTAACCTGGCTCTGATTCCTGGTTTGACTTAGGACTCTGGCTTTGACTGTCCTCATGGCTCTGACCACTGGCTTTGCTGCCTGACTCACTCGCCCACTTTTGCCCAGAATCCTCACACATCCTGATTTACAAGTAACACCTTATGTTAGACCACCATGCATGCAGAATCTCTTGATAAATAAAGATGGTTCTTCCTGGAATCCCAATTCAACAAAACACTCCAGCATGTGCTTAACCTTAGATACATGAGTATTCCCATTGACTTTAACATTAGCTGTATTTTCTGGACTTCAGTGGGGCTATTCCCTGGGGTTTAAGCTAAGCAAATATTTAAGTGTGTTACGCTGTATCAGGGCATAACTTTCAGATAACTTAAACTTATGCAAGCCTTGCAGATTCAGGACCTGATTTTCCAAGTTTTGCCCCACTGTAAATGAGTGAAGAAGTGTGATCTGGCAGCATTCTTGGGATGTTTCCCAGAAATTACTATGTAAGGTGGAAGATAGTGAAACAGGCCCTCAGACTTTGAGTTTAGTTTAGATTAGAACCCAGAAACTTGGATCCTTAGCCACATGATCTAAAGCTCTTGAGCCTATACAATTTGACATGAAAATTTGCAAATACCTCTTAGTATTTAGGGTGCTGCTTCTTTCTGCTTGGGCAGATCTGTAAGTGGCTTTTCCTCTAAGGGTATTTTTGGGTATGTTTGTTTGTTTGTTTGTACTTCCAATTGCAACAAGAAGCTGGAAATGCAAATGCAACAAACAAAAAATAATTGGGGGGGGGGAAGCTGTCTATTTGTGAACCGTAAATACAGATGGCTTGAGTTTGATTCTAGACATTTATTAAAATTTGTAGGAGAGGGGATGGCTTATCTTCTCTGAAGCAATTCGCCATTCTTCATTTTGACAATCTTGGCGCATATCATCAGATAGAACTTTTGAGCAGCTTTGGTCATTTCAAAACAATAATTTCTAGCACAGTTCTTCAGAATATTTATACTGCTGTGGCACTGTTGCTTGAAATTGGCCAGAGGACAGAACTTGTAGAACTGATTACTCTTTGAATACCCGGATATTCTGGTAACTAAGTCAAGCCTGGAGTCCATTAATGAAGCAGTAAAGGAAGTGCTGCATTGTAGTTGCAGTACTTCCATCATATGTAGCCCATTTGTGAATAAGGATTCTGGACGCCAGTTTAAAGATTCCTTCTTCCCCATTGAATTTACCAGACTTTCATGTACACTCTTTCTTTCACAACTGTATTTTAAGATGTATTTTAACCTACAGCCAAGATGTAACTGATAGGGTGACCAGACAGCAAGTGGGAAAAATCAGGACAGAGGGTGGGGGGGGAATAGGAGCCTATATCAGAAAAAACACCAAATATCGGGACTGTCCCTATAAAATCGGGACATCTGGTCACCCTAGTAACTGATGATATCTTTTAGAAAGGATTATCCTACAGTACCAAAGAAGAATTAGTCAATATTATATCATTGATACACGTGCACACAAAGTAGCAAGGAACGTTTCTTTACCACCTTATTCCTTTTTATAGTGATAGCAATATGTTTTACTCTCAAATGCAAATAGTTTCATCTGCAGAAGCATACAAAAATGTGAAATAGAGTAATATTATTTTATAGGTGAAGATTTATAAGAAGTATTTTAACAGGAATGCTATAGGAAGAGCAGGAAAATATAGATGAGGTTGTAAAAATGAAGTGTTCTCCTCTGAGTCAATGGGGGAAGGGCGAGTTAATACATGTATCTTAGGGCTGGTGTACACTGGGAATTTACTTCAGCATAACTGAAGTGTGTTAAAAATCCACACTCCTAAGAGTCATAGCTACACTGACCTAACCCATGGTGTAGACAGTGTGAGGACCTAGCTACCTCCTCTTGGAGAGGTGGATTATCTACTCCAGTGGGAGAACCCCCTCCCCTGAGTGTAGGTAGTGTCTACACTGAAGTGGTGCTGGAGCACTGCTGCTGTGTTTCTGTACTGTTTTAAGTGAATTTTTCTGAGGGCTTGTCTACAATCTGTTTGTTTCTGGAGGGCAGGAATGCCCTTAAAGGTCTGAATTCTAATTCAAATGCCACCAGAGAAGACTTACCATGTTCCTTGGAAGTTATTGATAGTCTAATAAACACTATAGTAAATCCTGATGGTTAATAATTATTAAAATCAATAAAAGGCTACAGAATACTAATGAGCATGTCTTTCCAATGAGCTGGAAAATCTGAGGGGAAATGAGCATCTCTTTTGAGATGCTTTAGCGTGGAGCCTTTTACAGTACCATTTTAATAAACAGGACATGCTGATTCATATTTTCTTTTGCTCATTTTGCCTTAGATTCAGTAGTTATACTGGAATAGGAACACTATAGGTATCTTAACACTTTAGATATTATCTATGTTGAATTGGAGTGGAAAATGATCATGATAAAATTATACAAATAAAAATTAAATTTCCATTACACTTACAATCAATACACCTCTACCCCAATATAACGCTGTCCTCGGGAGCCAAAAAAGCTTACCGCGTTATAGATGAAACTGCGTTATATCGAATTATCTTTGATCTGCCGGAGTGCGCAGCCCCGCACCGCCCAGAACACTGCTTTACCGCGTTATATCCGAATTTGTGTTATATCGGGTCGCGTTATATCGGGGTAGAGGTGTAATTAGAAAAGGGACATAAATTCATCTTTGAAGATAGGAGATAGATAAATGACCCAAAATTAGGTTGTTTTTTTTTAAAGGGTGAGATTATATTTCCGATCTCAGAATGCCTTCCATCACTACGAAAAGGTAGGTAATATTATATCCAGTTGACTGAAACATAGAATTAGGGCCTGATTTTCCCATAGTTCTCACTGACTTTGATTGGAGCTGCAATTACTCAGCACCTCTGAAAAATTAAACTTTAGACCTCTTTAGGATAAGTGTCCTCAAGTTAAGCAACAAAACTATGAAGTACACAAAATTACAGGCCACTCTTGAAAAATTAGCTGTAGGTGAGTTTCCCAATCTTGTACAGCCAATTGGTGGTAGAGTCAACCATAGAACCCATGTCCAATGTGGTAGATTTTTCAGTAGGTTCTGACTGCTTGTGTTGCTCTGTTGATGCAAAACAGGCATAAACCTAGTTTAACCATCTAGTTACGCTAGATTTATGGTTGTTTTCCTGACTGGAGCAGCAGAAAGAATGAATGGTGAATCTAGTCCATAGATAAGGATTTTTTTAGTTTTTCTGATCAAGGAACTTTCTTTGGGCAGCCAAAAAACTAAGAAAATTTTCAAATTTCCTCTATATCAGAAAACTGGTATCAGATGAGGTGGAATTCTAAATTTCATCGTATTTCTTCAAATCGCTTGAAAAAAGTACAAATATGTCAAAACATACCAATTGATCTAAGTGCTAAGAATTAGACAAATGCCAAAATGTGAATAACTAGCTTTTTTCTAAGATGGACTTTTATTCATAATATAGCATCATAATACAATATATTAATGTACTTTAATAATCTACTGACCATAAAATGTTGTGATCATCCAGTGCCATTTCAGAATAAGAATTTAAAAAAATATATTATCATATCCAAAAGACCTCAAGAAAAAAATATTTCTAAACAAAGCTTAATAGCTTATACAGACATTCATGTAAGCATGGAACTTCACTTCACAGATCAAAAACAAGTAGATCCTTTACAAAAATTAAAGCTTTTTTGACATGATCCACTGATACTAAAAGTATCACACAATGAGAGGGAAGGCCAGACAGCAGATCTAAAACAAATCAAAGATGTGAATGAAGACAGCCCTATGAATCACATGAGAAGCTATCAAATGGTTCAACTACTAATAGTTGGAATGAAAGGTACACCCAGGATTATACAACTGAGCAAATAGGGCCCAATTGTGTTTGGGGCCAAGCACCTCATAAAACAGTGTTTCTCAAACTGGGGTCGCCACTTGTGTAGGGAAAGCCCCTGACAGGCTGGGCCGGGTTTGTTTACCTGCCCCATCTGCAGGTCCGGCCAATCGCAGCTCCCACTGGCCGCAGTTCACTGCTTCAGGCCAATGGGAGCTGCTGGAAGTGGCGCGGGCTAGGGACTCACTGGCCGCCACTTCCAGCAGCCCCCATTGGCCTGCAGCAGTGAACCACAGCCAGTGGGAGCCGCGATCAGCCGGATCTGCGGATGGGGCAGGTAAACAAACTGGCCTGGCCCGCCAGGGGCTTTCCCTACACAAGCGGCAACCCCAGTTTGAGAAACACTGTCATAAAAGATGCCGAGAGACCTCAACTCCCATTAAAATCAATGGGATTGGATGATGCTGAACTCCTTGCAATTTTTGGCCCCAAGTTACAGGTAGAAAAGGAAGAGAGAATGTAAGCCATTGAAAGTCATAATCTGAGTATCACCTTTTTTCTTAGCCCTTCCCCTAGAACCACACATCCAGTCCATGTCCACATTTCGCAGCTGTTTTCTGTAGAATATCTGTACAATTCAACCTGTCTTCTGAATTCTCCAACAAAAGCTCCTGACTATATGGTTTTTCATTGGAAAATGACAATTTGTTGATATCTCATAGACTCATAGACTTTAAGGTCAGAAGGGACCATTATGATCATCTAGTTTGACCTCCTGCATGATGCAGGCCACAAAAGCTGACCCAACCCCTTTCCCTTGACTCTGTTGTTGAAGTCCCCAAATTCTGTGATTTAAAGACTTCAAGTCGCAGAGAATCCTACAGCAAGCGACCCCCGCCCCAGGCTGCGGAGGAAGGCGAAAAACCTCCAGGGCCTCTGCCAATCTACCCTGGAGGAAAATTCCTTCCCGACCCCAAATATGGCGATCAGTAGAACCCCGAGCATGTAGGCAAGATTCTCCAGCCAGACCCTCATTGACCATTGATGCTATTTACCAGCGATGGCACGCTGTTGATTTGACTAAATTCACGTTATCCCATTAAACCATTCCCTCCATAAACTTATCTAGTTAATCTTAAAGCCAGACAGGTCCTTCGCCCCCACTGTTTCCCTCGGAAGGCTGTTCCAATATTTCACCCCTCTGATGGTTAGAAACCTTCATCTAATTTCAAGCCTAAACTTCCCCACGGCCAGTTTATATCCATTCGTTCTTGTGTCCACATTAGTACTGAGCTGAAATAATTCCTCTCTCTCCCTGGTATTTATCCCTCTGATATATTTAAAGAGAGCAATCATATCCCCCCTCAGCCTTCTTTTGGTTAGGCTAAACAAACCGAGCTCCTCGAGTCTCCTTTCATACGACAGGTTTTCCATTCCTCTGATCATCCTAGTGGCCCTTCTCTGTACCCGTTCCAGTTTGAGTTCATGTTTTGTGGAAATGTTTCAGGTTCAAAGAACTTTTGAGGAACCACAATGAGGGTTTTAATGGAAAACCAGCCTGGTTTCCTGCCAGGCTGCTGAGGAGCCTGGGCTTCCAAATTCTATGGCTCCAGTCCACATCTACCACATGGACTTACCCAGGGTCTGATATTCCAGAGCTTACATCTCCCTCCCACAGACCTAGGAGCCTGGAAGCCCTGGCTTTAGCGTCATAGATCCACACCAATGAGCCTAGAAGGCCTGTGACCCCTAGCTTGAGAGAGGGCTTCTATGCTCCCCACTCTGCAGAATGGACCCTGGCAACCATTTAAGTATCCGTGTGAGCTGGAGTTCTTTGGGCTTTTAGACTCTCCCCAAGAAAGGTTGTTACAGCCACCATCTTAATGTCCTTCAAATCCTTCCTTAGGAGTCAGGGCGGCTGCCAAACCTACAAAGCACTACAAATGGTAATGGCTAGGTAGGTGGTGTGCTGAGGACTCTACTTAATGTAAAAATAACCTGCTTGTCTTCCTGTTACCTCAGCCACCCTCCGCCCCGTCCCCCCCCCCCCCCCGGCCCGCCCGCAACACACACACATCTTGGCTCTTATCATAAGCCAGATTGTGAGCAATTGGGGCAACAACTTCCTTTTTATTAGGTGTCTGTACAGTGACTAGCATAATAGGGCTCTATTTCTTGATTTGGTCCTGTAGGTGTTACTGCAATACAAGTTTTATTAATAATAATAAAGTATGTCAATATAAAGGTTCTGAAGATGGTCTATTGTTTAAAGACAGCCAGTTTAATGCTTTCAGTATAGGAGTCTATGAAAATCTGTAAAGCGATGATCATCATAGCAGCAGATTACAACCCGCAGATGTCCAATAACAGCAGATGGAGTCCAGCAATGATCTATATCTGCTACTCATCTGATAGTCTTTTTAAAGATCATATTTTAGAACTGATCAAAACTAGTTGCTATTTCACTTCTGATTGGCTAAAAATGTTTGAAAAAATTCTATTACCACTCAAGTTACCATTTATTAATTTTCATGGGCATTTAAGTTATTTTATAATTGATTGAAATGTATTATATAATACAATTCAGAAGTCAGTTCATAAAGCTTTGCCAACTTTTAATAAACACAGAGGTAGACAGCTGAAGCAAAGTTCTGGAATGAATGAACTAGATTCTCAGTTAGTGTTAATCAGCATACATCTAGGATCTGGCCCAATATTTCTTATTGTATGTTTGTCTTCAGTAAATGCCATACCTTAACTGAATAGACTTTTCCTTCCAATTTATTTTCAAGGGAAAAATAAACTAGCCAGTGAAAAATCATCACTGCCTAAGCTAAGCAGGGGGTATTTTTCAATCTATGCAAACAGAAGGCAGTACTGATTCTTAATCATTTATATTAAACAACATTTTGTTCCATTTCCCTTGAAAAACAGAGTTTCACTGTATCCAAGACAAAACTGCTGAAATTAAAATGCCAAGAATTTTTTTAAAGAATTGCTTTGTAATTACTTGTACATCAGCATTTTAACAGACACTAACAGGCATCACTTTAAAAAAAATCACTCTACAACTGAAGAAGGTCCCTACATCAAAATCAAAACTGTATTCTGCTGGTGGTTGAAATATTATTCGAACCATAACACGCTCTGATTAAATGTGATATATTTCACGTACACAAAATTTGACCTGAAAATGAGAGCCACTCTTCTTAAAATTAATATATTGTAGCACACAATACCCTCTTCATTTATTCAACACAGCTCATTGCCTAAGTGATGGTGATTGTTGATTGAACCTAACTGTAGAAAACTGGTAACAGATTCAGCATTGGCTATAATGACTAATAAAATGTGGTTCTTCAGAAGACCAAACATCTTCCTGATAAAGTCATCATAAAGAATAGTAAGGGCAAAATCCTGACCCTCCCCCCCCCAGCAACAATAAATAAATAAGCTCTACACAAGCAAGGTCTACATGAGCTGATGAGGTAAAGAATTCCATCCTCAGCCATCCCATACAGTGCCATCAGAATGATTCCATGGCCACAGAAGGGCTGCAGTGTATTCTGCAGCTACTGACACTCTTCTGCAAAGCGGAGGGGTTTTCCAGTACATCTGCAGAGGATCAGATCCACCTGGCCCACTCCCCTCACCATGGTCCCCAAACCTCCATGATCATCAGTTTGAAAAAGTATTTACTTACTTTTATTAGGACAGTGGCTAGGAGCCCCTGATGTAGCCCAGGATATCAATATGTGAGGCACTACCCTAAAGAGCTTACAATCTAAGACAAGAGACAATAGATGGATACAGACAGACTGGGGGAGTCTGAGGAAACAATGAGTCAACATGATAGGCAGTGATTCAGCATACCAGTAGCTTAGCTCTTGCTAAGATTATTGTAGGTATCATGGCAGAGAAGGTGTCTGAAGGAGAATAATGTGTTAATTTTGCAGAAGTTTATAGAGAGCTCTTCCCAATCATGAGAGGCAGCATGGGAGAAAGCACAAAGGTGTTTGTTTGAAAGTGTAACAAGTACATGATTGAGGTTGGCATCGTGAGCTGATTGGAGTTGGTAGTCAACATCTCTTTAGTGAATAAGAGATGACAGGTAAGGTGAGGATAGGCTGTAAAAGGCCTTGAAGGTGAAGAAAAGCAGCTTATGTTTGATGTGATGGAAAAGAGGGATCCAGTGGAATGATGCAAAGAGAGAAGTGACATAGTCAAAGCAAAGCAGTATCGGGTTTACAGTGGCACCAATGATGCCAGGGTGCCGGGGCCATACTCAGGAGGGGCCCCAGCAGCAGGACTGTGGCTCCACCCCCTCACTCCACCCCAAGTCCCCATCCCCGCTTGATCTCTTCCCCCTGAACCCCTGCTTGCCACTTACTCCTCTTTGCTCCCTCTGCTCCTCCCCCTGTTCGCTCCTCTCTGCCCACCCACCCCCTTCTCAGTCTTCCCTGCTCCCTACGCCCTGTGCAAGCAGTTGGCGGGGCCTTGGGGGAAAGAGGCCGAGTGGGGGCTGGGGCCACGGGGAGGAGCATGGGTGAGACCACAGTCCAGGTGCCAGGGCCCACAAAAGATTAATCTGGTCCTGAAGCAAAGAGCTAGGAATATGATCTTTGCAGCAGCATTCTGACTGGATCTGAGCAGGACAAAATTACATTTCTCATCACTGGAGAAAAGGATGTTACAGTAATCGTAATGTGAGATCATTAGAGCCTGGATAAGAGTTTTAGCTGTGTGGATGATAAGAAAAGCCATATACTAGACATGTTATGGAGAAAGAATCGGCAAGATTTAGATATAGCCTGGATGTGAGATATCTGAGTTAAAGATGATGTCCATGTTGTGATGCTGCACTCCATATTCTTCATAGTGATATTATTATAATATGATTTTGACATAGTTATGATCACAGTTGCCAACCATCATGTGGTAAATAAGCACACGACTTTCACAATAAGCCAAAAATCAAGCTAATTCCATTTCAAAACAAGGCCAAAACAAGCCAATCTCTAACAACCCCAACACTCTGTGTGACTAGATCCCCTGGCGAGCAGTCGGGGACTGTGGTAGGACCGCTGTGCACTCCTGACTCTCTCCCTCCCTTGCCCCTGCTTGCCCCCCTTGCCCCTGCTTGCTGGGAGCGATCAAAAAAAAGAAGCAACAAGCTACAACAAGCAACAAGCTACAAGCCAAGCAAGTAACAAGCTACAAGTAACAAACTAGTCAATAAACTAATTAAGCGAAAACCAAGCCCAATTTCTGCATTTTTTCGTGGATTTGGCATGTCTGGTTATGATGTATTTTATGCACGATAAGTTATGTGAGATGTCATTGGAATGGTTAGGATTTGCTGAATATGATTATTCTATTTGTATACATCTGTCACTTTTGTATCTGAGGTTATGAATATTGACTATGTATCTGTACTTCATATGTAGTTACGCCTGGGTAATGCCCACTAGACAAGATGTTTTCATTCAAGACAGTGGGTGTGGAATGGGCCATTAGGAAAATAATAGGCCTTAGAAGCAGCTTATCTCCCACCTGGGGAGCCTTCCTGAGGATGCTACAGATAGCCTCCGAGTAATGGTTGCTATGACTCTACGAAGACATATGATGTTACCACATGTCTCTAGACTCCATCTTGGGATGTTAGTGTTTTTCCACAGACCGGTCTGGGAACTAAGTTTTGAAATAAAGGGTTTCTGCCATATGCAAAAGCTATATAAGGCAGGGAGTGACAGCATCTGATGCTCTTCGCTCCCCACACTAGAAGACTCCTGGAAACATCTGAGGAACAAAGACTGAACTGGGGGAAGTGCTGGACCCAGGCTAAAGGGATTTTTTAGCCTGTGAATGGAACACCTGGGGATTCCAAGCTGTAAGCAAGTGCAGCTTGCCCCTTAAGAATCTGCAGCCTGCTTCTTTAATCACTGAGGGTGAGAATCTGATATTCATATCCAATCTATTTAGTATATTAAGTTTAGTTTGCATTTTATGTTTATTTGCTAGGTAATCTGCTTTGATCTGTTTTCTATCACTTATAATCACTTAAAATCTATCTTTTTGTAGTTAATAAACTTGTTTTGCTTGAGAAGGGAGGTAGGGGGGTGGGCTTGGTAAAAGATCAAGAGCTCCGTTTTAACTATGTTCAGCTTGACCTGATGGTTAGACATCCATGAGGAGATTCAGAGAGAGGTTGACGCTTACAGATTGGACAGAAGAATACAGGTCTGAAGTCCCACTCCCTCACTGTGAAATGCAGGGTGTATAAGCTCATTGTGCAGACTTCCCAAATGCCAAATTGCATTTCTGGTGCATTGAGTGTTTGACTCAACTACAGATAGAAAGAAAAGGAAGCACTGAGTTTCAGATGATGGATCCTTAATAAAACCATCAAAAAAGTAGGTATATATGAGAGAACAAGGGATAGATAGATTTGTCCATCCCACTGCAATTCTGAGATCTGGAAGGAAAGTCCACAAATCTTGAGATATCCATGGAATGTGATGTAGGGACATTCTACAACTGTAGAATGATATATTTTTGGTTTTTTTTAAAGTGATGCCTTTTAGTGTCTGTTAAAATGCTGATGTACAAGTAAATACAAAGCAATTCTTAAAAAAATTCTTGGCATTTTAATTTCAGCAGTTCTGTCTTGGATACAGTGAAGATCTGTTGTTCAGGGGAAATGGAATGAAACGTTTAATATAAATGATTAAGAAGGAGTACTGCCTTCAGTTTGCATAGATTGATAGATACCACCGCTTAGCTTAGGCAGTGATGATTTTTCACTGGCTAGTTTATTTTTCCCTTGAAAATAAATTGGAAGGAAAAGTCTATTCAGTTAAGGTATGGCATTTACTGAAGACAAACATACAATAAAGGTTTTGTTAACTGGCTTCTGAATTGTATTACATAATACATTTCAATCAATTATTAAAATAATTTAAATGTCCTTGAAAATTTACAAATGGTAATTTGAGTGGCAAAATGAGAATTTTTTCAAACATTTTTAGCCAATCAGAAGTGAATTGCAACTAGTTTTGATCAGTTCTAAAATATGATAGAGAAAATGACCATCAGAAAATGTGAAATGCAAAGGCCCAGTATCTTGCACCACTCCCAGGGGACCACACTTTCTCTGTGACAGCACAGAATCTCAAGAGGGAATGTTCATACCCCAGTGTGTCTGATTCAACATTCCCTTAAAGTGCTATACCTTATCTGTGGGAGGACAATGCTCCAGAGCATGGCCAATCTGTTGGTCCCACTCCCTCTTGCTTAATACACCCCTCCATAACGGTTGAGTCCGAACACTATTGAATCGGGACAGAAGGACTTCCACAAACTCAAAGACAGGAGGAATATGTTGCTGTACTCCTTTCCCATGTCCTACACATGGATCTGCGTGATCTGACACCCATGCACGTGCAAAACTACAGGGGGAGCACCGGACCCTGAATATTTAATAAGTGTCTATTTGAGTTGTTATTCTCATTGTCCTCTGAAAAAGCATCGATAGCCTCCCAAATAGTCTCTGCAAGAACTGGGGTTAAGCAAGTGCTGGGTAATAATAATTTTCCTCAGAATACGAAAGTCTGGGCAGACTGTGGTTTGTAGCTGGAATGGATAATTTATTAGCTACATTTTGAAGACAGTGGTATATACCCTACCATCTCTCCGACAGCAAGTAGGAACATCTTGCAATGCTGATGTACCAATGTAATATCATTCCCAGAAGTACTGCATTGCAGCGCTTTTGTGTTACTTGTGATAGAGATAGAATTACTGTTTGGCTTGCCTCCAATTATACACCTATTCTAGATGACCTACAAATAGTAGCGGCAAAAGGATTTCTAAATGGTTTAAAACATCTTTATTGTAAAAATAAAGGATAGTTATTTGGCATTTATCATAATTTCGTGTCCATCTAATATTAATTAAAATATTGTGTCCTCTGTGACCCCAGGAATAGTCCTTTCCCTCCCTGCAATGGAGTGCACCCTGATCTTTGGAAAAAATTGTTTTAGACTTTCCAAGGAGATATATACAGTGTTATGTCGAACATTCAGATAAACACAGAGTGTTCTATTTGGCTGACTATTCAAAATACATGCAAGTGTGTTTGTTTGTCATACACGAGGCCCCAATCAAGTGAAGTGCTCTATTGCAGTGGGTGTTTGACAAACACACATGAAGATAGGGCTAAATTCCCTAAAGCATACCCCAGATATAGGCACATTGATTTATTTTCTCTACAAATTATATATTTATTATGATTTATAACAGTATGACACTTTCAATGTTCTCACTCAAAAAATGTTGAACATTTGTTTAATCATTCCAGCCAAGAAACCAGCTTCTGCATGATCCCCACCTGTCTTTAAGGCCTTTGTTTGGCCTTTACCTCTTGATAGACACCACAACTAACATTGCTGTTGGCTATAGGGCAGCCTGATCCAGTTCCCACAAAGTCCATTGCAGAATTCCTATTGACTTTTGTAGGGTCAAGATACTTATGCTTTGCCATACTAGCTACCGTCTTCATGCAATGTAATATTGAGTATATCCAATCATTTACCTTTTATATATTAAATAACAAAGAACTGCAGACTTTCCTTTCCATATTCATTAGAAAACTTTTTATATCAGTGTCTAAAAGTTGTGATTTTCTAATGTAAAGCATTTGTTTTAATTCTAAAAGCATAAACTATCCTAAGATCTACCTTGTCTATGCAGCCCCTCAGTTCAAACGGTGGGGTGTGAATGGCAGCACACACTAGCATGCCATAGTGTAACTCCCCCACATGGATGTTGCTAGGATCAAGAAACTCACATCCACAGGCATCTTTTGCATCCCAGCTCCATCTGGCAGCTTAGAGGTAACTATTGGGCTAAATAGCTAATGGAACCCTGGCCCCACCAGAGGCACTGCCTATGGGTGTCCTGATTAGAGAAGCACCTGGTCCCAATGATTGATACAGCTGCACTATTTAAGACAGAAGGAGGCACCAGAAATTGTCTGTGCAGCTAGATGAATTCCTGGCTGGCTGATATGTTGTACCCTGCCCTTTTCTCTGATTCCTGCTATCCTGACTGGTCCCTGGTATGTATTTCACTGTCTTGCTCCTGGTTCCTGCTCTCCTGACCTATTCCTGATCCCTGCCTATTATCTCCAACTCCAGCTCTGAACCTTGATTTGACTCCCGATGCCAGTTCTGACCCTTGGTTCAACTCCTGATCCGACTCCTGCCCTGATCACTAGATCGGAGCGCCCAAGCCCTGGTTGTGATGCTGGCACTAACTAAAAGGTACCTAGTTCACATTAATAAAGATTTCTTTAAAACAGGGCTACGTCGACTTCAGCTATGTTATTCATGTAGCTGGAGTAGTGTAACATAGGTCGACTTACCCCGTTAGGGAAAACAAGTCCTTAATTTGCGTCAGCAGCATCCACATAGGGGAATTACAGTGCAGTTAGTTCATGCTGGAATTCACACCCCAAAAAGTCCAAACTAGTGTCAATTTTTAAAAATCCTAACCTAAGGATAGAATTACTGGACATTTTAGATTCAGCATCCAACAGTTATTGTTTTGCCACTTGTATGTTTGCCTGCCCAAGGTTATTAGGAAAGCAAGAAATCTTGCTGTTTAGTTTTAGTTGTAACTAAAAAATGTAGTAGTTCACTGTGGTCTTTGGTTATTACAATTCCTGTATCTCAGTTGTTGCTTTAGGGCATTTTGCTATGAAAAACATTGTGTAAGTTGAAGATATCTTGTTACCATGGAATCCCAAAGGTAGACCAGGGATATGCAAGCTAGTCTAGCAAAATAGTCTCAAAGCAACTGATTTTAAGTAAAGTAACATGAAAGTAGGACATTTGTCAAACTGTTATAGACTGAATATGGTTAAATCTTCATGCAGTCCTCCTAATTATACTGGTAAGGTAGGCAAACACAACTTTCAGATGATGGTGGTATGATGTGAATATGCCTACCATGTTCCAGCAGTGTGTGGGAAATGAAGTATTCAACTCTTACATTAAATGGAAATTATCCAGATAGAAATCTGAGAATATAACAAATTGTCCCTTAAAACATAGATTACACAGAAAATACAAGGCAAATATTTTCAAAAATGAGTGCCTACACCTTTATTTACACAACTAGGTAAGTCATCTGATTTTCAAAAGATTCGAGCAACCAGCATCTTGCACCAAAGACAAAAATGCAAGTACCACAATAATAATTGGATTCTGGATCCAATGCAGCCAGAGGGAGATTTTCAAAGCACAAAGGCCGGTTAGACACCCAACTCCCATTTAAAGTTGCTATGAGTTGGACACCTAATTCCTGTTTGGTGACTTTGAAAATGAAATACCTGTAAAATGAAGAAATATTTTTTTTCAATTAGACAGAAGACATTGGAAGAAAATAGCCCTCTATTGTTTAGACATGCTAATGATAAATCGTTAGCGTTTTAAAGAGAAATTTTAAAAAACACATGAATGACATATTCCTTCCAGCTGAACTTGAAATTGGTCATTTTGTGTGTGTTTGTGTGTGAAATAAATAATTAAGTGAAACTAAATTATGAACCAGGGCTAGTTCATGCCCCATTGGGTATATTTATGCCACAGCTGGGAGCATGCTTCCCAGAGCCAGTAGACAGACATGTGCTAGCTCTGCTCCAGCTAGCTTGCTAAAAAAGCCGTGTAGCCAGTATCCCATGGGCAACAACTTGAGCTAACAGCCTGAGTATCTATCTAGGGGATTCAAGCTGACACCCATTCTACCTATCCTAGCTACACTGCTATTTTTAGTTCACTAGCTCAAGCAGAGCTAGCATGTGTCTGTTCTTCCCGCACCGGTAAGCACACTCCTAGCTGTAGTGTAAGCGTACTTAGGGACAACTCATAGTAAGGAGTACTGCAGAACTGCACTGCTCAGAGGGAACACTGGTGGTAGAGTTTCTCCCTGAATAAGACCAAGGACTGCAGTTCTGCCTGGTGCTTATATGGCCCATACAAGGAGGTAAGGCTCTTTGGGGACCCCCTCTTCCTCACCTATGAGAGGACCAGGGAGAATCCAACCCAAAGGAATTCCTTAACTGAAAACAGTTCACAAGGCCCTCTCTTTTGAGACATGCTTGTTTCTTATATAATAGTTACGGGGGGAGGGATAGCTCAGTGGTTTGAGCATTGGCCTGCTAAACCCAGGGTTGTGAGTTCAATCCTTGAGGGGGCCACTTAGGGATCTGGGGCAAAATCAGTACTTGGTCCTGCTAGTGAAGGCAGGGGGCTGGACTCGATGACCTTTCAAGGTCCCTTCCAGTCCTAGAATCTATGAAATCTATGTATATAGTGGGCACCATTAAAAAGTCACTTTTCTGACTCACAGTATTTTATCGGTTCCTTGTATTTATAATAAGAAATACAAATACACCTCGACCCCAATATAACACAACCCGATATAACACAAATTCAGATGTAACACAGGAAAGCAATGCTCGGGGGGGGGGGGGGGGGGGCTGCAGGCTCCAGCAGATCAAAGCAAGTTTGATATAACGTGGTTTCACTTATAACACGGTATGATTTTTAGGCTCGCGAGGACAGCATTTGTGACAAAGTTCTGTCCTTGACTCCATGGGTCCTGCATTTCCTGATGGATTTTGCTAGCCTCAGAGGCTCACTGTGACCCTCTGCATAGCCCTTCTCTCTCTAGAGGCAAGGGTCACAGTCTACTGAGCCAATTTCATCATAAGCCAGCAATGGAGGTGAGGAGAAGCAACCCTCCCTCGCACAGTCTCTGTTGTCTCCCAGTATCAGTGATTAATCAGGGAGGGGAGGGGAGAGCCCAGGCCTGCCCTTTACTCCAGGCTCCAGCCCAGGGACCCTAAAATTAGCAGCTATGGAAGCTGACTTTTTGGAAATAGGATGTGTACAATTCCCTGGGCCACTTCCCCACAGCAGCCCCCACTCAATATCTTCTTCACAATTACCTCAGGGCCTCCTTCTTTGCATCTGATATAGATTTGTACTGCGTCATTCCTCCAACAGCACAACTCCATCCTATAGCTCCTGACACCCACACCTCACTGACTAACTGGGAGGCTTTTAACTATTTCCAGCCAGTCCCTGATTGGCTTCAGGTGTCCCAATCAATCTAGCTATCTCCACTGCCTTCTAGAAGGATCTTAATTGGCCCCAGGTGTCTTGATTAACCTGGAGCAACTGCCATTTGGTTACCATGGTACCAGGGATTTGTTTAGCCTGGGGCTAACCTACCTGTTCCTCACTACTTTACTGTAGCCATCTGGCCTTGCCCCATCACACGTTATATCAAGGTAGAAGTGTACTATGATAAAGTTAAATGACTGCAGGGAGCAAATATACAGTTTTTAGTGCCATCCATTGCACTTTTCAAACACCCAAAGGCAGGAATGGAAGATTTTCAAAGTCATATATGGCAGTAAGGTGCCCAACTCCTATTGAAAGTCAATAGAAGTTAGGCACGGGACTGCCATTTGTGTTTTTGAAAATCTCTCCTGTATGGCTTTTAAAAGCATATCTTTTGTATTTTAAAAGCATTCAGGGTTGTGGGGAGAGATTTGTGCTGATGACTCTGCAAAATCTTAGATTCATAGATCCTTATGCCAGAAGGGACCACTGTGATCATCTAGTCTGCCTTCCTGCATAACACAGGCCAGAGAATTTCCCCAAAATAATTCCTCTCGAAACTAGGGTATATCTCCTAGGAAAAACATCCAATCTTGATTGATCAGTTGCCAGTGATGGAGAATCCACCACCACACTTGATAAATTATTCCATGATTAATTACCATCACTGTTAAAAATGTATGACTTATTTCCAGTCTGACTTTGCCTAGCTTCAGCCATTGGATTTTGCTATACCTTTGATTAGCCCATACCTTTGTATGGGCAATGGGATGGATCACTTGATGATTACCTGTTCTGTACATTCCCTCTGAAGCACCTGGCATTGGCCACTGTCAGAAGACAGGATACTGGGCTAGATGGACCTTTGGGCTGACCCGGTATGGCCATTCTTACATTTGTCTGCTAGAATAAAATTCCATTATCAAATATTTGTACCCCATATAGGTACTTCTAAACTGTGATCAAGTCACCCCTTAACCTTCTTTTTTTAAGCTAAATACATTGAGCTTCTTGAGTCTATGATTATAGAGCATATTTTCCAACCCTTTATTAATTCTTTATTAATTCTAAACTCTTTCTAATTTATCTACATTTTTCTTGAATTGTGAACACCAGAACTGGACACAGTATTCCAGCAGTGACACCAGTTTCAAATACAGAGGTGGTGTAACCTTCCTATTCTTTGTAGAATTCCTCTTTTAGAGCTCTCAAATGATCAGGCTACCAATTGATTATTACAACTTCCTTACTTCTTGGATATATTTTCTAATAATTTTCCCCTTTAAAATACAGGTCTGAGAGAAAAAGTCACATGCCAGGGTAAAATTCAATCCAGTCCTAGGTAGTCACATTGGGATCTGGGAAACCAACACAAATGTTGACATTTGGTTGAGCAGATACAAGGTTAGACAATTGCAGTTAGATGACCTTACATGATTAAAACTTGAAATTGTATTAAAACATTGAGGCTAGGCCACAAACCCATTCCATTGTTCAGGAAGGAGGAGTAGCATTTTAGCTATTAGTCTAGAAGAACATGTGTTCTGGCCCTGGTCCGCAAATCAGGGTGAAGAGTTCAGATTTAGGTTTGACATTTGTGTTGAGCAGCAGTACCCACATTTAAACTTCTCCTTAATCATCCACTCCTAATTCATCAGAATAAAATCTCATTAGAATAACAAACTTTCCTCACTCCCAACTACACTATGCATTGGGAACTCTATTCATCCCACTACTACTCCAGCTTCTCTCTGGGTCTTGAGTGATATTCGCAGCTTCCCTATTATTGAAATCAGGAAACTTCTTATTTTATTTATTTATTTATTTATTTATTGAGTCTGCACCCACAGGTCATTCCTTTATAGAGCCAGGAATAGAGGAGTTAAAGATAACACAATCCAATAGTAACTCAAGTCATTTGCCATCTCAACATCCCTTATTTTTACAATGTTATGGAGTATTTGTGACTTAATCAAAAGACTAATCAATTCCATGGCACCCAGTTCAGCAGTTAAGCCTTATCACAGTAGCAGGAAGGCTATAAAGGAGACTTCTTACTCATTCTTTCCTTTGCTTTTCCTTTATTTTAGCTAGTTATTAATCTCCACTGTGAAAGACTGAAATGTATAAATAAAAATATGTAAAATTTCTGTTTTATAGAACTGTCTAGATTTATCCAGGTCCTAACAAAGGACATGTGTCTAGGGGCCCTTTTGTCAGCACTATCCATATTTACCACTCTCTTGTCAAAGGACATGTGTCAAGGAGACTTTTAAAAAGAAATTGAAAACATGAGACACATTTGAAACTGGGAAATGAAATGTTTTCTTTGTTTTTTTTAATGTGCTTCACAAGCTAGCTGCATAATGTTGTATTTTTATGTAACTTTCTACACTGTGATATAGCTAGTGATTCTGATCCTTTGATATACCCTCTTTTACTTTGGGGGCTGGATTATTACATGCTAAATATTACCAGGAAATTACAACTATGAATATTAGGTTTCAAAATGTTTAAAAAAATGTCAATATAATATTTAAATCAATAATAGTTGTGATGCATAAACCATTAAGCCCTAGCTTATGTTTATCTAAATATTAGCTCCAGCTGCACCTTTGACAATGGAAGAGTATGCTCCTTGGTGGAAGCCACCTATTTATCATTTCAGCTCCTATAGAAAAAATCATGGAACGCAGAAATTAGATCATATCTCTCTGCTGTGGGATTCTTACACCTTTCAATGAAGTATCTGGTCTGGCCACTGTTGGAGACAGATACTGGACTAGACAGACCTTGAGTCTGATCCATTATGGCAACTAAGATTTTTGATTGCATTGTATACATACTCTTAGTCACTGTGTACACTTAGTAGCAGATTTTCTCAGGGAGACAGGTAGCAGGAGATAATAAAGCCTAGGGAATTAGGACATTCTAGACTTCTTACTTTCCTGTGTTCCACAAGACAGATCAGTATGTTTTATGTAAGTAGGCCCCAGACTAAAGATATAATATAACCCACTGGAAATAATACATTCCTGGTAGCTGTTTACAACAGACTTCAGTCAGTTTTCTCTTGTTACATTCAGGCACAGTAACTGTGTTTGTGCATATGTGTACAGAACAGTTTGTGAAGGGCGTAGTCGCATCTGTGACTAATTTGATTACTTGCCTCAGTGCCAATCTACCATGGCTAAAAAATTTCAGGAACAAATAAGCATATTCATGTGCAAACAAGTGGATTCATGTGATAATAGCATCCTCCCCAAAGATTCAAGCAAACAAAACTTTGTTCATACAAATGTTCGTGGAAAGGAGATGAAAGCGAATATGGACATGGTTTAGCCAAATTTTATTTAGAATTCAGTAGAATGCTCATTGAAAGGTTTTTACACTAATTGACCAATAATAATTCAGAAGCAAGGATCAATTCAGATTTTTTTTCTTTCACTAAATAAAAACTATTAAAAGTAACCTTTAGTGCTGGTCATAGGTGCTAGAATATAACACTGGACACTTATTAACAATACTTCATAGTAACAACACAAGCTTCCTTATGTTGCCTGTCACAGGGAGGCTGGCCTTTTAAAGGGTGATTGGTCTTCTCAGCCCCACTTGTGACTCAACAAACTCTCCTCCCCATGTGACCCAATCAGACTTTATCTATACCAGAGTCTAGGAAGAAAGGGTGGTGGTGGCAGACAGGGTGGACTGATTTAAATCAAAGCAATCTAAATCATTAATTATAATCATGATTGAAATAAGCAAGCAGGATTGATTAAAATAATTTATTTTAATTGTGTTTTTCATTTCTACTTTTTAATTGTTTTCCTAAAGAAAAGTTGATTCTCATTGGTGGTTAATGATTAAAACATGCTGATTTGCAACTAAATATAGCCTTTACATTTGGTACTTCTTTTTGTTAGCCAGGATGATACAGTATATCTATGCACATTTATTTAAGAACGTATATAGCTTACCAGTTCATTCATTTTTTACTTATGATTTGTGTCAAACTCTTTTTGGATGAAAACTTAAATTCAGTTAAAAGTGCACAAAAAGGATGGTGGGTTTTATGTTTGGTTTTTGTTTTGTTTCTTTTTTTTATTAAATAAAATTACCTTAAATGTGCTGGATACATACAAAAACCAGTTTATCAAAACATGTTTTGTACTTAAAATTAACTGAAGCATTATCTCTAATTAGTGAATTGAACTGGTTGTTTCTGTTCATCGTATCACTCAAGATTTTAGAACTAATAGATCTCATTCTCTCCAACCTAGTTTTTAGTCATACATTTCAATTCCCAAATGTTTTTTTGAACTTTGAATAAAGTAGTCATTGAACTGAACTAGTTGAATAAACTGATATTGAGAAAATATTCTTTCGACACCTGCAGAAGAGGCTACTGCTATCAAAAGAGGGTTTAACACTGCAGTAAACTCTGGCTCCAGGTGCTTCGCCACTGACTTCCAGCAGCTCAGTGGCATGATTTTCTTTTAAACTTTGGCAGCAAACATGCATTGCTTGATTTTTTATTTAATTTAAATTACACTGCTCTACAGCCAAAATGCTTCTGAAATAAATGTAGTCAAACTTTACTAATTCTGAGTCACAGAGAACGAAAATGATGCTTAAAATTGTTGATTGGCTCTAGTTTTCAAGATATGCTATTCGGTCAGTATATACGACCCTTGACTTGGGAATGGCGGAGGACAAGTGAGTTATAAAGGGAAGGGATCTCAATTTAAACCAGAAATGACTAAAATACATCTTTGACTGGATCGATGAATAAATCTATGACTGGGTTTGGACAGGACTTGCTTTTTAGGCAAAACAATGAATGATGCAATCTGAAGCTGGTATTGCATCATACATGATATGAATTGCATCATGTTATTCCTAGAAGTCATGGATGATGCAATCATAACGAAGCTTACATCACTCTGCTGAACAAATTGCCCTATATCAGCTCTAGAAATCATACAGTGTCGTGCTCTCTTATTTGTCAGTGTTTGATTTTGCAAAGGGACACATTTCTGTTTAGCCAAAGTGAGCAGAGATGCCTCGTCCTTGTGTGAACAGTGCAGATAACTTCTGCTATGTTTGTGGTGAAGTGACTTTTGCATCACAAAAGCGCAGTATAACCACTATGGTTAAGAAAACCTATCACCTTTATTTTGGCTGCAAAATTGGAGATCAGGACAAGAGGTGGGCCCCACACATATGCTGCAACACTTGTGCAACAAATCTTCGCCAGTGGTTGAACAGGAAAAGGAAATCTATGCCTTTTGCAGTGCCAATGATTTGGAGAGAGCCAACAGATCATCCCAGCAATTGTTACTTCTGCATGGTTCCTCCAGTTGGGAAAGGTCTGTCAAAGAAGAAAAAGTGGACTGTGCATTATCCAAACATTCCATCAGCTATACGCCCAGTACCCCACGGAGAAGGACTGCCGGTTCCTGATGCACCAGAATCATTCTCACTTGAGTCAGATGAGGAAGAGGAAGAGGATGAAACTTCTGGTTCTGAACCATCAATGTCACAGGACTCACATTTTCTCCCATCCTCCTCCTCTGAACCACACCTCAAAACACAAGGTGAACTTAATGACCTTGTCAGGGATTTGGAACTACCCAAGAGTAAGGCAGAGCTGTTGGGCTCCAGACTACAGCAGTGGAATCTCCTGGCAGGTGATGTTAGGGTTTCCATGTTCCATGACCATCCAAAGGATCTTGTCCCATTCTTCTTCATGGAAGGTGATCTTGTAGCTTGCAACAACATCGATGGTGTGATGGCAGCCCTCAACATTGTTCACGAACCAGATGAGTGGAGACTGTTCATTGATTCATCGAAGACAAGTCTTAAAGCTCTTTTACTGCATAATGGCAATGTTTTTCCATCAATTCCAGTTGGTCATGCAGTCCATATGAAGGAAACCTATGACAACATGAAACAACTTTTGAGGTGCTTAAACTATGACCAACATCAGTGTCATCTTTGTGGTGATTTGAAGGTTGTTGCTCTCTTGCTTGATCTGCAGACTGGATACACAAAGTACTGCTGTTTTCTCTGTGAATGGGATAGTCATGCAAGAGATTCCCACTACATCAAGAAAGATTGGCAACTCCAACAGTCATTGGAGCCTGGGAGGAAAAGTGTTCAGCATCCACCACTTGTTGAATCAAGGAAGATTTTGTTACCACCCTTATACATCAAGCTGGGTCTGATGAAGAACTTTGTCCAGGCCATTGACAAAACACAAGCAGCTTTCAAGTACCTCCGTGGAAAATTTCCAAGGTTAAGTGAAGCTAAGATAAAGGAAGGTGTCTTTGTTGGTCCTCAGATTCGTGAACTTCTTCGAGATGATGCATTTGACCATGCACTGCGTGGCAAGGAAAAGACGGCATGGAAAGCCTTCCAGTTAGCGGCAATAAATTTTCTTGGAAACAACAAGGCAGACAACTACAGGTTTTTGGTGGAAAACCTCCTCAAGGCATACAAAAGCCTTGGTTGCAACATGTCACTAAAGAGACATTTTTTGCACTCTGATCTAGATTTTTTTCCACCGAACTGCGGAGCAGTGAGCGACGAGCACGGCGAGCGATTTCATCAGGACATTGCAACAATAGAGAAACGCTATCAGGGCAAATGGAGCCCATCAGTGCTTGCAGACTATTGCTGGACAGTGACAAGAGATGCTCCATTTAATGAATGCAAGAGACAAGCCAAGAAGCGCCGAGTAGACACTGAATAGGACTAAACTATGTACAGAATAGTTTTTTGCCTTTTGTTTCATAACACATTTTATTTATATAACCCTTTTGCTGATTTTTAAAGTGTTACATAAACAGGACAGGTGAAATATTATCATGTAAAGCAACCATAAACACATGAAAAGACCTAGGTTTACAATTTATGATTAAAACTCTACTATCTACATAATATACATAGACATAAAATGTAAACACTTAAATATCTTAGAAACAGTAGGCAATCAGTTGTTTTAATTGTCATATTTGAATTCAGGACATCAAAATACATAATAAATAGCACATTTTATCTCTGAAGCAGACAACTTCTCAAAAATTGTAGACCAGTGTTATTTTAATAGATTATAAGTAGTTTAGGCCTTAATATAGGTTGTCAATTTCAAATTTAATTATAGTATTTAAAAAAAAAAACAAACCTGTATTTAATTTGAATTAAATAAAATCCAAGTTAAATCAAAAATCTAATTTAAATAAATTGATTTTTTTATCTCAAATAAAACATCCATTTTATCCAACCAATTAGCAGATGGCTACAAGGAGAAGGAGGTGAGCACAGGACAGGCAGAGGCCTGCAGAAGACTCCAGGTAAGAAGTCCTGAGAGTGCCTGTTGGAAAAGAGCAGGAAGCAACCCAGAAGAGCCCAGGAGGGGATGATAGGAGCAATGAAAAAGAACCTAGGAAAGGCTGAAAGCTGAGCCCAGAGGGTGGGCAGAACAATTAGAGGAGAACAGATTGAGCCCTTGGAAAGGACTTTGTGTTTCTCACTTGGACTAAGAAACTTTGTTTCCCCAGAAGGGGTAGACTTTTACAAAGGACTTAGTTGGGGGCCAACTACTGCAGTAAATCACTGCAGCTGCCAAAGTAGATTGAGAAGGGGAAATGGGGAGGTATAGTGCTGTAGACCAACCAATAGACAGTTGCTATTACCACCATAGCACCCCCTGGCACCAGGTCCCAGCACTGCACACTCTGATTGCCACTTCCTTGGATCTGCAAGGGCCTAGCTCTCTGGCCAGCTCTCTTAAAGTTCAATCCCCTTCTGGTGTAACAACAGGTCCAGGTCTAAGTGCAAATAAACATCCACAGTAATAATTATTCTGCCCCTCTTAGGCTAACTGGGCTGCTTTGCCTCTACTCCTAGGACCTGCAGAGTTCCTCCAGTGCTGCTTCTTCCCCAGCAGGATTCCCCCATTACCTGCCTTCCCCAGAGACTTTAGCAGTTTACCTCCAGAAAGTTCCTGCTCCTTACTGACTCATTCTCAGGGGCTTCCCCACCGGAACCTGACCTGCGGGGTGTGGGTGTCTTCCAGCCTGACTTCACCAAGCCCACCCTCACCCCATGAAAGAAAACTCCCCCTCTCTTCTGAATCTCTCCCACTTGACTGCATTCACAGCTCTGTTTAAGTAGTCCGCTGTCTCATCCCCACAGCTGGGGTCAGTCATTATAATTAAATCTCCATCGCATTCAGCTGGGTTCATTAATGATCCCTAATTTTCTAGATCACCGGCAGGGCTGGAGGATAGCTGCTAGGTGACAAGCAATGCTGATTCCAGCTTGTCTTAAAGGGCCAGCCAGCCTGTGACACCATCCCATGCCACCAGGGATTGCTCTGTAGGTGGCCACCTGATTACACTGCCCTTCCAATATGCCTCCACTCTGACCTTTTCTTGTCTCTCTGGACAACTTTCTTGTCAAAACATTTCTGATTACCTGGATATTTTATCTTGCAGGATTTTGTCAATTGTTAATATTTATTAAATGGTATAAGAGAGGTGTTGAATGCCCTCAACTCCTATGCTGGAAGTGCTCATCACTGTGGATGACCAAGCCCAATAAGAACAATAGAGTGTTGATGCTATTATATTGTACACAATGAATGTTAAGAGCACATGACCTATGAAGGAAGGCTGAAAGAATTAGGTTTGTTTAGTTTGGAAAAGAGAAGACTGAGAGGGGACATGATAGCAGTTTTCAGGTATCTAAAAGGGTGTCATAAGGAGGAGGGAGAAAACTTGTTCACCTTAGCCTCTAAGGATAGAACAAGAAGCAATGGGTTTAAACTGCAGCAAGAGAGGTCTAGGTTGGACATTAGGAAAAAGTTCCTAAACTCTGGAATAAACTGCCTAGGGAGGTTGTGGAATCTCCATCTCTGGAGATATTTAAGAGTAGGTTAGATAAATGTCTATCAGGGATGGTCTAGACAGTATTTGGTCCTGCCATACGGGCAGGGGACTGGACTCGATGACCGCTCGAGGTCCCTTCCAGTCCTAGAATCTATGAAACCATGCGGCATTCTCCTGGTGTTATCTGGATCGGTGATCTGCTAGATCACTCCAATCCTCAACTCTGGGAGCCAGCCTAACTCTGCTCTGCTGTGAGACCCCTCACTCCTGAGTTGTTCACACACAATCTCTGGCATGTAAGCTGCTTGAATTGTTCAACTGAATGACCCTAGCCAATATCCCCAGTCTCAGACACAGTCTTAGAAACCTCTGTCTTGCAGTGTCCAGATATGTCAGCTGGATGCTGCAAGCTTATATGAGTTCATCAATTTAACAAAGAAATTGATATGTACTAGGCTTGTTATCCCAAGGGGAGTCTCTGACATACTTCAGACCAAATGCACTGCTTCAGGTAGAATAAACAAACAAATGTATTAACTACAAAATATAGATTTTTAAGTGATTATAAGTCAAAGCACAATAAGTCAGATTTGGTCAAATGAAATAAAAGCAAAACGCATTCTAAGCTGATCTTAACACTTTCAGTCCCCTTACAAGCTAATGGCATGGCTACACTTGCAGATGTAGAGTGCTGTGAGTTAAACCCGCCTTCGGAAAGCACAGTAGGGAAAGCGCTGCAGTTTGTCCACACTGACAGCTGCTTGCTCATTGGCGTGGCCACATTTGTGGCACTTGCAGCGGCATTGGGAGTTGTGCATTATGGGCAGCTATCCCAGCATGCAAATGACTGCAATGTGCTTTTCAAATGAAGGGGGTGGAGTGTGACAGGGAGTGTGTTGTGTGTATGTGGGGGGGAGAGAGAGTGGGTTTTTGGGGGGCTGAGAGCATGTCAGCATGCTGTCTTGTAAGTTCAGACAGCAGCAGACCCTCCCTTTCCCTCTCCCCTCCCTCCCCCGCATTCCACACTAATCTGTCTCAGAGCACACTTATCTGTCTCGGAGCAGATAAGCAGCTGGCTGTCAGAAACAGACCTTTCAAATGGCATATCTGCATATCTATACTGAGTTCAAAACAATGAGAAGAGTGGCCACTTGACTTAAGGGGATTATGGGACATTTCTGGAGGCTAATCGGAGCACAGTAATGCAACACTTCATTCACACTGGCGCCGCAGCACTCCAGTGGGGGCACAGCAAACATTATTCCACTCACCAAGGTGGAGTACGAGCAGCGCTATAGCCGCACAGACAGAGCATTCTACGTGGACAGGTAGTGAGCTAGTGCGCCCAGGGCTCCTTTATTGCGCTGTAACTCGCAAGTGTAGCCAAGCCCTTAGATGCTTCTCACCACAGGCTGGCTGGTTGCTCTTAAGCCAGGCTCTCTCCTTTGATCAGCGCTTTCTTCCCACTTAGCTTTGCACCCCCTCCCCCATCAGAGTCAGATGAGCATTACCTCATTGAAGTCCCAAACTGACCAAAGGAAGGAGGGTGACTCACTCGAGAGTCCAACAGATCCTTTGTTGCAGCCTAGGCCAGTGCCTTTTGTTCCTGTGAGTCTGGGCTGGGTTTGTCCCATACATGCCCTGATGAGGTGTGAACCACCCTTCTGCTCCTGGAGAGTTTTGCCTGGGCTTATTTTAAACCATGAGGACACATTTTCAGCCTCATAACTATATAATGAAATTACAACCTATATCATTACTATAACACTACTATAACAACAATGCTCAGTGCATCATGAACCTTCCAAAGACACCCAACATGACAAACTTTTCATTGAATACCACACAATCCACTTATAAGGATGAACATGGGGGTGTAGGGTGTTCCTCCAAGGTACAGAGCATCACACACTATTAACAAAAGAAGGCATTAGGCAACCTGGATATCCCACGATACAAAGGTTCCTCAATCACAGTATGAATGTTAAAAAAGAAAAAACTATATTCAAACAAACATTTATCCATTTGAACTTTAAAGCTTCCACCTTCCACACCACTGACAGATCTATTACACTGAATCACTAATTAATTATCCTAAACAGTTGTTTTATATTATAATTGTCAAACTGAGCATACATTCCTGTTTATGCATCCAAAAGCAAACATCTGTCAGGCTGGCAGGCCAATCTGTGTTGCTTTCTCAAGCTCTGTGTCTCCAACCAGGTTGCTGCAGGAAATAAGAGGCAAGGTACTCTGCAGTATATGGCTTTAGGCTTTATTCATAACTCATGATCATTTTATTTCTTACATTGCAAAAGCATAGCATATACTTTACCACACACTGTAGATTACTGTCTTTACCCTTTTGTTAAATCTCATTTATTTGTTATCATAGATAAAATGACCCTCAAACCAGATTATGAACCATGGACATATGACAGCTCACAAAAGATAAAACTTAGCTAGAGGAAAAGGCAGCTTGTCTTATTCCTTGGAACGGGGTGTATGAGTCATGATGGTGGATTCTCCGTCGCAGACCAATTTTAGATTAAGACTGGATGTTTTTTTAAAAGATTTGCTCTAGGAATTATTGGGGCCTATGTTATACAGGAGGTCAGACTTGATGGTCACAGTAACCCCTTCTGGCCTTGGTATATATGAATATGATTATACCTGCTCTCAACTTACAGGAAGCACTGCAAAATGTATTATACAATTCCATTCACATTATGAATGTGTCCATTCATTTATGCCTTATATGATGATATATCATTTTTTGCTGGAGGATGCCATCAGCAGGGGCATTCCAGTCAAACTTCTTTAAGATTCTGCAGCCCTTGTGAACTGGCCACCAGCAGGGCTACTTCTGCAGATCTCTCTTTATTAGTCAAAGTTTCAGATCTTACACACTGACATTATGGACAGAATATGGGAATGGAAAACAGGCCGTCCTCTGCTCAAAGCCTGTCTCTGCCATTGACTCATCCTGTGGCCTCAGGCAAATCCTGACTTCTCTGCCTCAGTTTTCTCATTTGTAAAATGAACATAAGAATGCTTCTCTAGGGAAGTATTTTACAAAGCTATTGTGAAGTTCACTTAATTAATGCATCGTAAGCACTTTCTATAGTATGTGCTATGGAACATTGTGTTGACCTTTGGACTCTGACGTGATCTTTGGAGGTCAATACCTGAGAGTAACCAGTAATCTATATGTTAGAATAAATTAAACTGTTTAAAAATCACTATTATGCAAGCAGGGGAACACATAATAAAGTAGGCTTTACAATCAGGAGCGGTGCCAGGGTTTTTGCCGCCCTAAGCGGCATTGCTCCTCCTCTGAGCATTCGGCGGCAGGGGGTCCTTCCGCTCCGCGTCTTCGGGACACTTCGGCGGTGAGTCCTGGAGCGAGTGACGGACCCGCCAACAAATTTCCGCCGAAGACCCGGAGCGGAAGGACCTCCCGCTGCCGAATTTCTGCCAAGGATGGCAAATGCCGCCCCCCAAATCCTGCCGCCCTAGGCGACCGCCTAGTGTCGCCTAGTGGAAGCGACGGCTCTGTTTGCAATAAGCTTAATGAAGGCTTAGTAAGGTATAGTAGTTCACATTGAGGCCAAGCAAGGCCTGGCAGATAGCATAAGTATTTGGCCTATGGTTATAAGATTTGTAGGAGCTTTTGCAATATGTAGATTGTGATAAACAAGTACGCTGCAGAAGTATGAAATAATGGATTTGAGGAGAATTTTTATTATGTTAATCATGAGGTTATCTGAATAGACTCAATAGAAATATTGGGAAAGATATTAATGCACATAGCTCGTGTCAACAATCTGAACCCCAAGTATGGTTTCCTGAACAGCCATATTTGGACTAAAGGTTGGAAAAACAATCTAAATGTGACCCCCAGACATGATTGGGTGCTGCAGAAAAAGGGGTATAAAATAAGGTGTTTGATTAACCTTTAGTTGGGACATCAAGGATGACAGAATGGTGAAAGCCTTAGTACTGTTAAACCCACTTAAGGTGTTCTCAATTTATTTTTGTTTCCATCTTCACTTCTAAGAGTATCCATAAGGTTGTGATCATGCACAATGCACGGAGGCATTTTGTCATATTTATCTTGCTTTATTATATTTTTTCTATTTCAACTATATTTGTCTGTATTAAATAAAACTCATACAGATTTAATGTGTGCCCACCAATCTAATTTTTAATAAAAATTCTTATGTAGCTGCCCGAGTAAAGAACCTGTTATTTGTGACTGATGTAATTTGCACCATAAATCAATAAAAGACTACAGTTAATTAAAGTTAAAATAGAGTTTCAGATCTTCCTCTTTGCTGGTCATTGTGTGCCCCACTGTTCCAGCAAATTTTCACATGATCAGCCCTCTGACTCCTCTCCACATAGACATAAAACCAGATAAATCAATTAATATCTAACTCTTCATTTGCAGGGCTGGCCTGACATTATATAGAGTCTGCATGTGAACAAACTGCAATAGTCCTATGCTCCAGGATCCCGGGAGCCATTGAGGTCTCATGTTTCACATATATATATATATATAGGGCCAGATTGTTCATCTGACAAAGGGGTGAAAATAAAAGCCTGAAACAATGAGGAGTCCTTTAAATTTGCACTCAGTTCATGGTCCTGATGGGCGTATAAAGGTGAGTACAAACATATACCAAATATTAAAAATGGTCCCCACCATCTGACAGAATAAAATTTAATTCAGTTCCTGGGTACATATTTGGAGCATCGAGCATTGGCATAAACACACTTGACTTTGTTTAAATGAGCAGACATCCTGCCACCAAATCCCACTCCTAATGGCCTGGTTATCTACAACTGTTTCATCTCCAAACTCCCTCTCCCACTACCACACTAACTGTTACTGTTGTTGTACCTGAATTTCCCCTTTTTAGCCTTTTCTTTTAGGGGAAGGGCAGATTGTCAGGATAGGAACTGTAGCAAAATCTGCTGGATGCAGAAGGATACTGTGAGGAGATGGAGTTCTTGAGGGCTCTCCATAGTTCTGGATAAGTTTTGTATTCACCTCAGTGAGGGGATTGGGATCATTTAAACACTAATGAGTTCCTCCATTTAGAGCCCTCTCTCCACCTGAGATTGCTTCAGTTCTCCAATTTACTCCACTCTGCTGTCTGGCTATTTCTCTCCATTCTACCCACTTGTGCACTCCTCCTGCTAAGCAAGGGCTCGTCTTTCTGCCTGACTCCCTCCTTCCTTCTGAACCCCGATGCTGGAATCTCCTTCTACTGCCCAGTTACATCCCTCCCTCCCAAGTAATTATTAGTTGAAAATGTACAAACACTCTGAATCTAATCCTTTTCCAGGGGGTCAGCCTTTTAGTGAACACACAGAGCTTCCTGTATTCCTATGTTCCTAAGGGGTTTTTATTCTTGGAATGTATTGGAGATAGTTTTTTTTTATTTCAGAAGGCAGAAAAGGCTACTAGGGGAGAGGCTGTTCTAGATTTGATTTTGACAAATAGGAAGGAACAGGTTGAGAATTTGAAAGTGGAAGGCAGCTTGGGTGGAAGTGATCAAAATGAGATCAAACTAGCTAGAGACATAAAGGGTAACAAGAAAACATTCTACAAATACATTACAAGCAAGAGGAAGATCAAGGACAGGGTAGGCATGTTACTCAATGGAGCGGGGGCAGGGAATAATAACAGAAAATGTGGCAATAGCAGATGTGCTTAATGATTTCTTTGCTTTGGTTTTCAGCAAGAAAATTAGTGGTGATTGGACGTCTAAAATAGCGAATGCCAGTGAAAATGAGGAAGGATCAGAGTCTAAAACAGGGAAAGAACAAGTCAAAAATTACTTAGACAAGTTAGATGTCTTCAAATCACCAGAGCCTAATGAAATGCATCCAAGAATACTCAAAGAGCTGACTGGGGAGATATCTGAGCCATTAGCGATTATCTTTGAAAAATCATGGAAGGTGGGAGACTTTCCAGAAGACTGGAAAAGGACAAATATAGTTCCAATCTATAAAAAGGGGAATAAGAACAACCCGGGGAATTACAGACCAGTTAGTTTAACTTCTATACCCAGAAAGATAATGGAGTAAATAATTAAGCAATCAATTTGCAAACATCTAGAAGATAATAAGGTGATAAGGTCAGCATGGATTTTTCAAGAACAAATCATGTCAAACCAACCTGATCGTTTTCTTTAAGAGGGTAACAAGCCTTCTGGATAGGGGGGAAGTGGTAGATGTGGTATATCTTGACTTAGTAAAGCTTTTGATATTGTCTCGCATGACCTTCTCATAAACAAACTAGGGAAATTCAACCTAGATGAAGCTACTATAAGGTGGGTGCATAACTGGTTGGAAAACCATTCCCAGAGAGTAGTTATCTGTGGTTCCCAGTTCTGCAGGAAGGGCATAACAAGTGGGGTCCCACGGGGATCAGTTCTGGGACCAGTTCTGTTCAACATCTTCATTTTAGATTTAGATTTATGATTTAGATAATGCCATAGAGAGTACACTTATAAAATTTGCAGATGGGGTTGCAAGTGCTTTGGAGGAGAGGACTCTAATTCAAAATGATCTGTACAAACTGGAGAAATGGTCTGAAGTAAATAGGATGAAATTCAATACGGACAAATGCAAAGTACTCCACTTAGGAAGGAACAATCAGTTGCACACATACAAAATGGGAAATGATTGCCTAGGAAGGAGTACTGCGGAAAGGGATCTGGGGGTCATAGTGGACCACAAGCTAAATGTGAGTCAACAGTGTAACACTGCTGCAAAAAAAGCGAACATCATTCTGGGATGTATTAGCAGAAGTGTAGTAAGCAAGACACGAGAAGTAATTCTTTCGCTCTACTTTGTGCTGATTAGGCCTCAACTGGAGTACTGTGTCCAGTTCTGGGCACCATATTTCAGGAAAGATGTGGACAACTTGGAGAAAGTCCAGAGAAGAGCAACAAAAATGATTAACGGTCTAGAAAACATGACCGATGAGGGAAGATTGAAAAATATTGGGTTTGTTTAGGCTGGAAAAGAGAAGAATGAGAGGGGACATGATAACAGTTTTCAAGTACATAAAAGTTTGTTACAAAAAGGAGGGGAAATAATTGTTCTTCTTAACTTCTGAGGATAGGACAAGAAGCAATGGGCTTAAATTGCAGCAAGGGAGGTTTAGGTTGGACATTAGGAAAAAATTCCTAACTGTCAGGGTGGTTAAGCACTGGAATACATTGCCTGGGGAGGTTATGGAATCTCCATAATTGGAGATTTTTAAGAGCAGGTTAGACAAACACCTGTCAGGGATGGTCTAGATAATACTTAGTCCTACCATTGGTGCAGGGGACTGCACCAATGACCTCTCAAGTTCTCTTCCAGTCCTATTATTCTATGATTCTTTTCCTCTGTCATCTGGATTTCAGAGAAAAATGTCATTTTCAAGATGGATTTTTTAATTTACCTTGAGTGTTATCTCACAATTTAAGTCACATGGCATTTCGTCAGCATTTCCTATTGGCTGAGCCTACCCTATCAGAAGGCTCAGCTGCAAGCATAGTTAATTGTTTTCTCATTCCTGTGTTTAAAGAAGAAGGTATGTCCCTAAATGAGACTCTAGGGAGGAGCAGGCCAGCCATTTCCCAAAGCTGACAGGCAGAAGTAGCAACCTCCCTCCCCGAGCAGAGAACTCAATGTAAAGGGATGAGCAGATTGTCAGGATAGGATGTGTAGCAGAATCTGCTGGATGCAGAAGAATACTGTGAGGAGATGATTTTCTTGAGGGCTCTTCATAGTTCTGGATCAGTTTTGTATTCACCCCAGTGAGGTGATTGGGATCATTTAAATGCTAATGATTTCTTTCACTCAATTTTTTTTAAAGCAATTAAATGCACTATTAAAATCACAATGTTAGGAAATGTCAAGATCAAGGCTTTAACAGCAGTGTTCATTTTCCTATGTTGCAAACATGTAGGCCCTAATTCTTTTGTATCCCACTGAAGTCAATGATGTCACTCTTGGTGTACATTGGGATTACCACAGGACTGAGTATTTTTATTTATTTATTTATTTGTTTATGGATTGTTGTTTTTCCTGGTTTATAGCCAGACTGTATCTGGTCCTAGCCTGAATAAGTAGGGAGGAAGAGGGAAAGGCTCAAGGTTGGCCATGCACAGTCCCTGCCCTTTGAGGGAGTGCATAGATTGCTCCTTCCTAGTGCCCCAGGGAGTGCAAAGAGGGCAGGAGGTTGGATCATAGCCACCCATTCTGCCCTCTGTGGAGCTGGCTGGAGCAGAGGCTATGCCTTCCAAAAGGAACCTATGCTCCAAGGCACAATGCAGGGGTGCTGGAAGAATTTGTATAGTGGGGGTGCTGAGAGCCATTGAACCAAACTATACAACCCTGAATATGCTGGAAACCACTTTAAGACAGGGGGTGCAGCAGTACCCCCAACACCCCTAGTTCCAGCACCTATGCCACAATGCCCTCTAATTGTCCTACTAGGCTATTGAAGCTGCATGGGCTGTAGTTAACAGCCACCATAAAGGTCAATATAAAAAAAGAATTTAAAAGTTTTACAAATTTGCAGTTAAATAAATAAACTTGTCCTAGTATCTGACAGCATCTGCTTGAGGTGTTCTACTTTTCCAGCTGTTATACTGGTGTCAGAGTGTGACTGTGTGCTACTAACACCATAAGAAGGGCCTTTAGCACAGCACACAGGCACTGCAATTCATTGGACTTACCGGTAATTGGTGCAGGAAGGGGCATATTGAAAATAGTAATATTTTTGCTAAAGAATAGAACTAAGCCATTTTAAGTAGTTACGGGGAGTATTATAAATTAGAGTAATAAAAACAAGGAGAGGAAATAAATTGTACTGGGCTGGGGCTGATTCTTCTCTGACTTACACTGATGAAAACAAGGATCAACTCCACTCAATTAAATGGAGTTACACTGGTGTCAAACTGGATTAAAACAGGCTCAGAATCATGCACGACTTCAGGCAAGGAGAGGGAAGTGAAGAGGGAAAGTGCTAGTGACTGAAGAGGAGTAAATCTCTTTGCTGCTTGAACTCTGTCTAGCCTATTCAGTTCGAGTATTACTCCAGTGGAAAAGGGAGAGTGCTTGCCATACAGAGTTTAATCCTCCTGCATGCCTGAAATCAAAACCCCTCCCACGCACTGGACAATAATGGTTGGTATGTCATATCCTGAATTACAGATGGATATTCAAAATACCTTCCAGCACATCATCCAACACAATATGTGTTCATTCCTAACAGTTAATTCACTCTAAAAGTGATGCTAATTAATTAAGTTATCAGTAGCATGTGATATGCTGATAGTAAATGGAATGCGGAACACTCTTAGGCCAAGACTGCGTGGGTTTGCTTCTCTTCTCATTTACACCAGTATAAACTCTGAACAATATCATGGAAGTCAATGGTGTGACGTTGCACTCCATATGTTTTATGGAAATATGCTAATGAGTGTGAATATAATGTAATTGGAATATGCTTCATGCAAAAGGTCTCTTGTAAGGTATCATTACAAAGTTTATAATCTAGTGAGTGTGTTCATCCTATTTGTATGTATGTATCATTCTTGTATCTAAAACTAGAAATATGAAGTATAACTCTGAACGCCTATTGTAATTATGCAAAGTGTGGACCATTAATGGTGGTTTAGAATCTTGATGTCTCCCATTGACTAGGACAATTGGTTGTAAATGGCTCTGTTTACTTGCAAGCCTTCCTGTGTTCCTGTGAATCAGGACAGGAAGAATGGAGGATTGGGGTCTCACAGAACATGTGACCATGTCACCTGGTACTGGAATACATCTTAAACCTGGTGCTTTTCCATTTAGAAGGAGGGGTGGAGACTCAAAGAGACAAAATATTCTTGCCTTGTGCCAAAGCTATAAAAGGGTGAGGAACAGAACAAAGGGGGCTGCCAGTCATGAGAAATCCCCTAGTCACCACCTGAGCTGGAACTAACAAGGACTGTACCAGAGGAAAGGATTGGGCCCAGACTAGGAAGGAGTCTAGTCTATTTAGAAAAGCTGGACGAGCACAAGTCCATGGGGCCGGATGTGCTGCATCCGAGGTGCTAATGGAGTTGGTGGATGTGATTGCAAAGCAATTTGCCATTATCTTTGAAAACTCATGGCAATCAGGGGAGGTCCCAGATGACTGGAAAAAAGGCTAATGTAATGCCCATCTTTAAAAAAGGGAAGAAGGAGGATCTGGGGAACTACAGGCCAGTCAGCCTCATCTCAGTCCCTGGAAAAATCATGGAGCATGTCCTCAAGGAATCAATTTTGAAGCATTTAGAGGAGTGGAAAGTGATCAGGAACAGTCAGCATGGATTCAACAAGGGCAAGTCATGCCTGACTAACCTAATTGCCTTCTATGATGAGATAACTGGCTCTGTGGATGAGGTGAAAGCAGTGGATGTGTTACTCCTTGACTTTAGCAAAGCTTTTGATACGGTCTCCCAAAGTATTCTTGCCGGTAAGTTAAAGAACTATGGACTGGATAAATGGACTATAAGGTAGATAGAAAGCTGGCTAGATCGTTGGGCTCAACGGGTAGTGGTCAATGGCTCCATGTCTAGTTGGCAGCTGGTATCAAGCGGGATGCCCCAAGGGTCAGTCCTGGTGCTGGTTTTGTTCAATATCTTCATTAATGATCTGGAGGATGGCGTGGACTACACCCTCAGCAAGTTTGGAGATGACACTAAACTGGGAGGAGTGGTAGATATGCTGGAGGGTAGGGATAGGATACAGAGGGACCTAGACAAATTAAAGGATTGGGCCAAAAGAAATTTGATGAGGTTCAACAAGGACAATTGCAGAGTCCTGCACTTAGGACAGAAGAATCCCATGCACTGCTACAGGCTGAGGACTGACTGGCTAAGCAGCAGTTCTGCAGAAAAGGACCTGGGAGTTATGGTGGACGTAAAGCTGGATATAAGTCGACAGTGTGCCCTTGTTGCCAAGAAAGCTAACCGCATTTTGGGCTGTATAAGTAGGGGCATTGCCAGCAGATTGAGGGATGTGATCATTCCCCTCTATTCAACATTGGTGAGGCCTCATCTGGAGTAATGAGTCCAGTTTTCGGCCCCACACTACAAGAAGGATGTGGAAAAATTGGATAGAGTCCTGCGGAGGGCAGAAAAAATGATTAGGGGGCTGGAGCATATGACTTATGAAGAGAGGCTGAGGGAACTGGGATTGTTTAGTCTGCAGAAGTGAAGAATGAGGGGGGATTTGATAGCTGCTTTCAACTACCTGAAAGTGGGCTCCAAAGAGGATGGATCTAGACTGTTCTCAGTGGTAGCAGATGACAGAACAAGGAGTAATGGTCTCAAGTTGCAGTAGAGGCTTAGTATGGATATTAGGGAAAAAAATTTCACTAGGAGGGTGGTGAAACACTGGAATGGGTTACCTAGGGAGGTGGTGGAATCTCCTTCCTTAGAGGTTTTTTAAGGTCAGGCTTGACAAAGCCCTGATTGGGATGATTTAGTTGGGGATTGGTCCTGCTTTGTGCAGGGATTTGGACTAGATGACCTCCTGAGGTCCCTTCCAACCCTGATATTCTATGATTCTATGATTCTAAAGAAGCTTATTAGAACATCTCTGAGGATGAGATATTACTTGTATCAATTTTTTAATGTATTAGGTTTAGACTTGTGTGTTTTGTTTTATTTTGCTTGGTAACTTACTTTGTTCTGTCTGTTATTACTTGAAACCACTTAAATCCTACTTTTTATACTTAATAAAGTCACTTTTGTTTATTAACAAACCCAGAGTAAGTGATTGATACCTGGGGGGAGCAAACAGCTCTCTGATCTCTCTATCAGTGTTATAGAAGGCGAACAATTCATGAGTTTACCCTGTATAAGCTTTATGCAAAGTAAAACAGATTTATTTGGGGTTTGGATCCCATTGGGAACTGGGTGTCTGGGTGCTGGAGATAGGTAACCTGTTAAGTGGTTTTCAGTTAAAGCCTGCAGATTTGGGGGCATGGTTCAGACCTGGGTCTGTGTTGCAGCAGGCTAGCATGTCTGGCTCAATAAGGCAGGGTTCTGGAGTCCCAAGCCATCTGGGAAAACGGGCTCAGAGGTAATTTCAGCACATCAGGTGATAGTCCCATGGGGTCTCTGTGACCAAACACGTCACATCACTTGATGATTCTGCTGGGGCTTAAGTGTGAGATAGACATCCAGGCATTTGCCTGAGGGGGTCTCAGTGACCAAGGGGGTCCCAAGTCCCAGAGGGGTCTCTGTGACTGAACACGTCACATCACATGAGGATCCTGCTGGTGCTTAAGAATGAGCTAGACATTCAGGCATCTGTCTGAGGCAGAAGTGTGCATGCCCAGAAACTTTGGTGCCTAGGGGACTTTTGCAGCAGAGATATAAGTGCTTACGGGGCTAAATGGCACGCGAGTAGGGGGGGTTATAGATCGCAGTAGTCCCTAAATCTGGGGCTTAGGTGCCTATGTCCCTTTGTGCATCTGGACCTTTGGCCTTAATTTCGTTTTGGTTATACCCACCCAATCCCCTTAAAATCAATGGGGTGTCTTCGCAGTAACTAATGGCAGAATTTGACCTCTTACTATCCTTCTCTTTTTGGCGTGGCATACATAACATATTAATGTAGATCTAATCCAATTCTAAATTCTGTGGTTCATTGGCCTGATTCTTCACTTTTTCACACTTTGTGCAGTCATTTACACTGTGCAACGAGAGTATACTTGCCACCAGATCAGAGAGGTTGTATTTTACAGTTCTGAGTGACTACACATGATCCAAGGCTATGAAAAATCAGCTTCTTAGTATTAGTTTATGAATAACATCCAAAGCACTTGACATGTTTGCTTTTCTTATTAAATAAGATAATGCGGAAGGCTGCTATATCTTAAGGAGTTGAAAAAAAAAAATCCAGGCAGCATTCACATGTCTATGGTTAAAAATGTGTATATTTCCTTTATAAAATCAATTTTCCAAGGGCTTATAGCTTGGTGATTAAAGTTAGTCTAGGCTGAAATATAACTCGGCATAAAAAAATTCAACACAGGAGCAATTTTGAAAACAACAACAACAACAACAACGACGTTTCCCGTTTCTAAGTTATATTTGTGTAGACAAAAATAATAATGTAACATTTGGAAAGGGAAGGAAGCATGACACCTATCTATATCTGTGCACCAGAGAGGTTTACCATTTGCCGATGTGCTTTTGTATCTTATTGAACACATCAAGAGTAGCTTTCTTTCTTCGCTGAAACTTTGCAGGCCACATTGCGAATGATCACTGCCTTTGGATATCTGTGGGGTGAAAGTAATAAGAATGAGGTTTATTGATGTACAGATATATTTTACTTGTAAATGTGGCTAATTTTATTCCATTAAAATGTCACAGGGAGTTTTAGCATGCAGACTAATAGTGATCATATGTGGCAACTGGATTGATAAATATAAACTCTAATAGCTCCATTCTGCCAACAACAAATTAAAAGTGCTGGTCTCTGATCAAGTCTGAATTCATCCAGCGTTTTGGCTGGCTCGAGTTTTTAAATACTGCTTATTCCATATGTTCATTTGGTAAACATCTGAGGAAGGTAAATAGCAGAAACCTCAGGTGTAATTTAAAGTAGCATTTAAAATAAATATGTAACCTAAGTAGCATTTAAGGCATAATTACTTATCCTTTGTGTGTGGGCACCTCTTAAATAGATTTCATGTTAAACTGGATTTTGGAATTGGATTTCTTTTTTGGACAGAAGTCTGCAATCAAATTATTTTACCATCCAGTTTTAATTGAATTTAAACCATGAGAGACAGTGTTTTGTTTTGTTTTATTCCTCAGATTTGTTTAAAATTAATATGGAAACCTAACAAGAGCCTCATGAAACTGCCATTGATTTCAATGGGAGCAGGAGAAGGTCCAGAATCTGCATGCATGTTAAATGATCTGCAAACTAAGGCCCTGCTCTTGCAAAGAAATCTATGTGGAAATCTATCTGCAGCGTTGAGAAGCCCCATTGACTTCAGTGGCAGGCACACGGCAGGCTTGTCCATGCTGGGGACCTTGAAGGATCAGTCCCTGAAGTACTGATATAAAAATGTATGACAACATTCTCAGGCAGGCATGTTAGAAAATCAATCATCAGCATCTAAGAAACAACTTTTTTTCCTATATTAGCAATTCAGCTCATCCTCTTCTGCAGTTTTTAATGAATTATTATTACCAATTGTCAATTAAAATCAATCATTTGTGAAGAAATAATGGTGCTAGATGTTTTTTACTAGTAGTAGTATTATTATTTTTTAGTATTAGCATTATTATAGCTTCCTCTAAAGCAGGGATCAGTAACCTTTGGCACACAGCCCACCAGAGTAAGCACCCTGGTGGGCCAGGCCAGTTTGTTTACCTGCCGTGTCCGCAGGTTCGGCCGATCGCGGCTCCCACTGGCCACGGTTTGCCGCTCCAGGCCAATGAGGGCGGTGGGAAGCAGCGTGGGCAGAGGGTTTTGCTGGCTGCCGCTTCCCGATGCCCCCATTGGCATGGAGTGGTGAACCACGGCCAATGGGAGTCGCGATCAGCCGAACCTGTGGTAGATAAACAAACCAGCCAGCCCGCCAGGGTGCTTACCCTGGCGGGCCACGGGCCAAAGGTTGCTGATCCCTGCTCTAAAGGTAATTTACCTAGCTGCTGGTAATGACCAGTTTTCAGAAGCCATCATTTAATTGCATCCTTCTTGTTCTTTTCTTTGCATCCATCAGCTTTTAATGATATAGATAGCATACTGCTCTGTAACGAGCCCTCCTGCTCAATGTATAATCAAAACAGGATGACTAACAAAGTGGCTTCAGGACTTCCAGTAGTTTACTGAGCTTGTATTGGGTACTTCTAAGAAAGATCAGGCTGTATTCGGAAAACAATTGATGTGGTGTCCTGTTGTGCCTCATCACTGGTGAATGTATAGTACATTTCTTTCTTAACTGTGCACATCATCATGTCTGTTAATTTGTACCACAATATAAACATTCCTTTCTAGGCAGAGCTATGTGTCAGCTTTTGTCTGAACTTCAATTATTTCAATAAAAAACCTGCAGCCTTTGTGGCCTGATTCAGCAAAGCACGTGAGCATCTGCTCAAGTCTCATTACTTTCAGTAGGGTTATGTGCTTTGCTGAATTGGGTTTTTTGTTGAAATCACATGGTCTCTTTAGAAACTGCTCAGACTGATAGAAATGCTGTTGTTTTCGGGATAACAAGACTATGGCCTGGCCTACGTTAGGAAATTAGGTCGGCATAACTATGTCACTTAGGCCTGGTCTACGCTACAGGGTTAGGTCGAATTTAGCCACGTTAGGTCGATTTAAAAATGACTGCATCCACACAACCAACCCCATTCCGTCGACCTAAAGGGCTCTTAAAATCGACTTCTGTACTCCTCCCCGATGAGGGGAGTAGCGCTAAAATCTACCTTGCTGGGTCAAGTTTGGGGTAGTGCAGATGCAAATCAATGGTATTGGCCTCCGGGAGCTATCCCAGAGTGCTCCATTGTGACCGCTCTGAACAGCACATTGAATTCCGATGCACTAGCCAAGTACACGGGAAAAGCCTGGGAACTTTTGAATTTCATTTCCTGTTTGGTCGGTGTGGCAAACTCAACAGCACTGGTGACCATGCAATCCCCCCAGAATCTCAAAAGAGCTCCAGCATGGACCAAAAGGGAGAAGCATCTGTGCAGATGATTGCAGAAGCATCTGTGCAGGCCGAACTCCAATCAAAAAGAAGAAATGCAAATATGTTTTCCAAAATCTCACAGGGCATGTTGGACAGAGGCTACAACACACAGCAGTGCCGCGTGAAAGTTAAGGAGCTCAGGCAAGCCCACCAAAAGACAAAGGAGGCAAACAGTTGCTCCGGGTCAGAGCCCCATACATGCCACTTCTATGATCAGCTGCATGGCTTTCTAGGGGGGAAGCCTACCACTATCCCACCACTGTCCATGGACACCTGCAAGGGGGGAGTCTCACACAACAGGGAGGAGGATTTTGTGAATGAGGAAGAGGAGGAGGAGGAGGAGAATGCGCAGCAGGCAAGCAGTGAATCCTTTCTCCCTGGAAGCCAGGACCTTTTCATCACCCTGGAGCCAATACCCTCCCAAGGCAGGATCCCCGATCCTGAAGCCAGAGAAGGCACCTCTGGTGAGTGCACATTTGTAATTAACATACAGGGTTTAAAAGCAATATTGTTTAATGTTTGATTTGCCCTGAAGAACTGGGATGCATTCGTGGCCAGTACAACTACTGTAAAGGTCTGTTCACATGTCTGGGGATGGAGAGGGAATCCTTCAGGGACATCTCCATGAAGCTCTGCTGGAGGTACTCTGAAAGCCTTTGCAGAAGGTTTCTGGGGAGGGCTGCCTTATTTCATCCTCCGCAGTAGGACACTTTACCACGCCAAGCCAATAGCAAGTAGTCTGGAATCATTGCAGCACAAAGCATGGCAGCCAATGGTCCTGGGTTTTGGTCGCATTCAAGCATCATTCGGTCTATATCTTTCTGTGTTAGTCTCAGTAGAGTGATATCATTCATGGTCACCTGCTTGAAATAGGGGAATTTTTGTAAGGGAACAGTAAAAGGACCCTGTTCATGCTGGGCTGTTTGCGCTTGGCTAAAAGGGATCATCCAGAGAATAGCCATGTGGTGGGGGGAGGGGTGAAGGGATCATCCCAGAGCATATCCATGCGGCGGGGGGAGGGGAGAAGGGATCATCCCAGAGAATAGCCAACACGGTCGGGTGGGGGTAGGTGTGTGCTGCACATCCAACCAAAAACTGCAGCCCCTCCTTTTAAATGTGAAACCCAACCCATTGCTTGCTCTGGGAAAGGAGGGTGCTGCAGTTTGAAAACATTCCAACATGTTATGAAGGCATAAGAAGCCAACCCTGCATACCAAAAGGCTAACCATGGCTGCCTGGAAACCGAATTCCGTTGCCTAGACGTGTTTGATGTGTCACCATATCGGCAGGTGCTCAATATAAAAGGCAAAATGTGATCTTGTACCTAAAGAACATGTGCTGTCTGCTGTGAATTGCTTGATTCACTGTGAAAGAGTCTCCTTTTGTTCTCAGAAATGTATCATCTTAAATTTTACTCTCCTTTTTTATCTCCCCCAGGTTTCTATGCTCCCCCTATCATCTCTGTCCCTGCGGTATCGCAGATTAGAAGATGAAAAAAACGCACTCGCGATGACATGTTTTCCAGCCATCCCACATTGATGTCGGTGAAACGTCCCTTGTGATCCACCAGTGCTTACTGCACCACTGAGAAGTACCCCTTGCTGTTTATGTATTGGTTGGCAAGGTGGTCCGGTGCCAAGATGGGGATATGCATTCTGTCTGTTGCCCCACCACAGTTAGGGAACCCCATTGCAGCAAAGCCATCCAGTATGACATGCACATTTCCAAGAGTCACTACCCTTGATAACAGAAAGTCAATGATTGCATTGGCTACTTGGATCACAGCAACCCCTACAGTAGACTTGTCCACTCCAAATTGATTCCCGACTGACCAGTAGCAGTCAGGCGTTGCAAACTTCCACACGGCTATTGCTACTCACTTCTCAACTGTCAGGGCAGCTCTCATCTTGGTATTCCTGCACTTCAGGGTGGGGGAAAGCAACTCACACAGTTCCAGGAAAGTGGCCTTATGCATACGAAAGTTTCACAGCCATTAGGAATCATCCCATACCTGCAACACTATGTGGTCCCACCAGTCTGTGCTTGTTTGCCTGGTCCAGAATTGGCATTCCACTGTATCAACCAGCCCCACTGCCATCATGATGTCCCAATTGCCAAAGCCCGTGCTTTCAGGAATGTCTGTGTCCATGTCCTCATCAAAATCCTCCTCGTGCTGGCATCTCTTAGCCCGGTTCTGCATATACTCCAGGATAGGGCGCGAGGTGTTTACAATGCTCACAACAGCAGCAGTGATGGTGAGCTGAGCGGTCTCCATGCTTGCCGTGCTATTGCGTCTGCATGGGTAACTTAGGAAAAAAAGGCACGAAATGATTGTCTGCCATTGCTTTCATGGAGGGAGGGGCGACTGATGACATGTACCCAAAACCACCCGTGACAATGTTTTTGCCTCATCAGGCATTGGGATCTTAACCCAGAATTCTAAGGGGCAGCAGAGACTGAGGGACCTGTGGGATAGCTACCCACTCTGCACCGCTCTGTAAGTCAATGCTAGCCACGGTAGTGAGGACGCACTCCGCCGACTTAATGCGCTTAGTGTGAACATATGCAATCGACTGTATAAAATTGATTTCTAAAAATCGACTTCTATAAAATCTACCTAATTTCATAGTGTAGACATATCCTTAGACGTGTGAAAAATCCACACCCAGGAGTGACACAATTAAACTGACCTAACCCCCAGTGTAGACAGCTCCCCTTGAGCTAGTTACCACCTCTCAGAGTGGCGGATTACCTATGCCAAACACCTCCCATTGGCATAGGTAGCATCTTTATTGAAGCACTACATCAGCACAGCTGCAACAGTGTCACTATACTGCAGTAGTGGTTTATGTGTAGACAAGCTCTGTTAGTTTATTGCCTATTTTAAGGTCCCATATGCTCACACCAAATAAATTGGATGAATTAGTGGTAGCTGGATAACTAAAAATCACCAATCAAAAATAATCAGAAAAGGATCTTAAAATATAAGTTTCACCGACAAAAGCACTGGTGGGGACTGGAGATGCTCTCCCTCTGAGATAGCTATTGCCACTCATTGGGGGTGGTTTCATTATGCTGACGAGAGAGCTCGCATGGTTGCCTAGAGATGTTTGGATTTGCAGGATTGAGATAGATCTGGGAACTTCACTACATGATACTTGGTGTGACACCATCAACGGTGGTCACACAGGCTGGTGCAATGGTCCTAAGTAGATTATGCATGTTTGATGATAATTTATGGTAACATGGTGCCCTGAATTAAAAGCAATATTCCATGTGTGTTTGTACCAAAGCTAGGTAGCGAGGAACCATTATCTATCTGCTCTGTGATGAGACACCTTTGCATGTGCAATTCAAAATTACACTACTGGCCTTTCGGCCTATTTTTCCCCTCCAGCTATATCACATTTCAAATTCAAGTGTAACTTATTGTCCACTTTCAACCGTAAGTTTTTTTCTGCATCAGTACTACCAGTGTTTTTCCTTCCATTTGGTTATTTTACATGTTGTTTGGATTATCTTTCTTCATAAGTACTAGCTCGAATTTCACGTTATTGTTTTTGCTCATGTTTGTAATCTATATCCCATTGTATTCTTTCCCTGCCCTCAATTTAGTATCACCTGCTAATTCATAGTGTGCTGTTTATTCCTTCTTGCAGATCACCGAGGAAAATTTTAAATAATATCGGTCCTCAGATTGATTCCTGATCCCTCCACTAGACAACTGTCCCCAACTCAACAGATTTCACTTTGCTAGTACCCTTTACTTATGGTTTTTTAAACATGTTTTCAATACACACAAAAATGTGATTTCCTGTTTTAATTAATATTTTGTGAGACAGTGTCCCATGCTTTCCTAAAATCCAAATCTATTTCATCCACCACATTGTCCTCTTCCACTAACCCTTTAAATATCCTTATCCTTCTCGTACTTTGACTGAATTTATTTGCAATTGATGATTGTTACTATATCTGTAGTCATTAATTTATTGAAATAAAGTAAAAACACAAACCCAAAACCCCAATCAAGTTTTAAACCTAAGGCATCTTATCACATACAACTCTGTTGAAGAACATTCAAATTGTCCAGCTAGTAGAGGTTGGCTGCCTATATTCCTATAGAGTAAACCAGGGATCGGCAACCTCTGGCACGCGGCTCGCCAAGGTAAGCACCCTGGCAGGCCGGGATGGTTTGTTTACCTGCCAGGTCCGCAGGTTTGGCTGATCGCGGCTCCCACTGGCCACGGTTCGCCGCTCCAGGCCAATGGGGGCGGTGGGAAGCGGCGACCAGCACATCCATCGGTCTGCACCACTTCCCGCTTACCCTGGTAAGCCGTGTGCCAAAGGTTACCAATCCCTGGGGTAAACAGACATCTGAATGAATCATAATACATATGAATCAGAGTACATATGGGTTCCACAGTAATCACTGGCTGCTGATTCTTTGCTGGATGCAATTTAATGTGTTAATTATTAAATATGAATTCCTAAGTAGTCTAGGTCCCAGTTATCTCACAAATAACCTCTCACCCTATGTGATTTTAACAATAGTTACAATGCAGGGAAATGCTTCAATTCTAGTTACCTGGAATTCATGGGGACCAGGAAAAGACCATATTCTGTGCTATATCCTTAGCTCTGGAATGCAGTCCAACAGAGTCTTATTGGAGCCTGAGATATCACTTTCAGGGTGATATGCATGACATATCTAGGGTGACCAGACATCACCAATATTTTGGGGTCTGTCCCGATATCATTTTGTCACTGTGTTTTGTTTTGTTTTTTTTTTTTTGCTCAGCCGGCAGGACTCGGCTTTTTTATTTTTTTGCTCTGCTCCCCCTCTCCCCCTGCCCCCCAATGTGTCCCAATATTTTCTTCCCCTCATCTGGTCACCCTAGACATATCTGGCTTTCTCTTGATGGCGGATCTTGTATCCACTTGAATCATTGTTATTTAATTCTTGGGGACAGTTGACTCCAATTTTCAGATTGAACGTAGCATTCTATTTTAATTTGATAGGCATAACTTGGGGTCTTGAGGCATGCATTGTCATGTCAACTAATAGTAATGCATACAGCAGGCCAAATTAAGTCTTCAAATGTGCACATCCAAAAGAAGAATTGAGTTCTAATGGTGCAATTCCAAACTTCAGGCCATGACTCCCATCCCTCAACTATCTCTTATAAATGATAAATCATTCCTCATTTACCTGCATCCCATACTTGATGATATCAGAAATGCTGATTCATGTAACAAAATTATTGTCAAAAAAATGGCAGTATCAAAGCATTTCAGCGCAATGCAGGGGTAATCACAATACATGCTAAATAAAAACATAGGAAAGCCAAGTGGGTTTTCACCATGGAAAACTGATATTGTTCTGACTTTTGACATATTTAAAATTCAGACCCAGATCATAATTTTATGGTTTGGTCCTTTCTCTACTGATCTACAAAATTCATTGAGTTGTGAGGGTGCTCAAAATCTAGATTTTGGTTTGGCCTATCAATTTGCAATGGTGGAAAATTTCAGCGCATTCATCTCTAAGGCATCAAACAAAGTCTTTCTGAATATTTACATACATCAAAAGGTAAAAATTCAGAAATAATACTAACCCATGCTGTTATTTGGCTTAGTTTTGACTCCAGGGACATTATATTCACATTAAATCAACTTTCTTACAATGCCAAAATAAATAAATAATTAGAGGAGATAAAATGTTTAATGCTATAGCAATGAGCATCACAGAATTGCCTGTAAATAAACATATTAAATTAACAGAAAACAGATTTCCTTTTTACATTATAAAATAAAAACTACAAAAAAGGGAAAACATTTTACAGTCATTATCTAAAAAATGCCATCTTTAGAAAGGCTTGATATGAAGCATAAATACAACCTGCTGCTTACACTCTTATTACAAAATAAACTTTGTCCCCGCCTTTATGATTTAAGATAATTAGCCGTGTTACGAAATACATATAAAGTGAATAAGTCTAATACCGTATCAGTGTATGTCAATACCTACTTAAAGTACATTATACAGTACTCATGATCATGCAACTCTTTACATAATAAACATGTAACAATAAATTGTGCTCTATATGCATCAAAGGTTCAAATCCCCAAGCACTGGGTGAGGAAAATGAGAGGGATATCTACCTTTCTACTACTGTAGCAACATTCTCCACCCCCAACATTCACTTCCTATACCATCCCCTCTGCTTTGGCCCCACTTCTGAAGTTACTTCTACTGTGGGCCAGTTTCCGAAGAGACGAACCTTCTAGAACAGAAGTTTTCAAACTGTGGGGTGCATCTCCCTAGGAGGACACCGAGGAATATTCAGGGGGGCAAGTGGCAACAACAGGCAGCTTGGGCTCAGCCCACCATGGCAGGGGTCGGGCTTCAGCCTCACATAGCGAGGCTCAGGTAGGGAGCCTGACTCACCTCTTTTTGTCTGGGTTGGAAGGGTGCAACCACAAATTGTAGCTTAAAGCAGAGGCTCAAAAAGTTTGAAAACCGCTGTTCTAGAATGATACAGTTTTAAAATTTTTTATTAAGATGATGTTTAAAAAAAAAGTGAACAGAGTTTGAGCATAGAAGTTTCTGGTTATCAGGGAATAACGTACAGATTATCGAGGGTGTAAAGTTTGTTTTAAGATCAGGTGGCATAAGGAATACATAATCTGCAATATCTCCGATTGGGGGTAAAAGGTTGATGGGTCAAAGTACAGGCATTGAGATATGGGGGTATGAAGTTCATAGAGTGGCTATGTTCGAGTGTGGAATATAATGAGTAGATATGATGATGAGGATGGATTGACCCTCATTTGGTGAGATTTAATGTTCAGGGAGTTTATGGTTCCAGTTCATATGATCCAATGGAGAAGGTCACTTGGTCCCTTTCTTGTAGTGGGAGAACGATGTCACTCTGGCTCACGCCTCCTGCTACTGTCGGTGGCCGGTGATGTACACAATGTAGATGTCCCTGGACCATTGGATGGCGTCTGAGACCATGAGGCGCCGCATGAGCTGTGCGTAGCGTCGACTGATCCCGCAGGTCTGCAGCACACGCTCATTGCAGGGGTCCCAGGCACCCAGGGCTCCGACAATCAGGACGTCCATCTGCACCTCATAGCCCTTCGCTCTCAGGGTGTCAGCCAGGGGGGCGTACTTTTCCAGCTTACGAGCTCGGGCTTCACAAAATGCCGGGGTCCTGTTCTCAAAGGAGACCATGACGTTGACAAGGATGATCTTTTTCTGGGCCTCGTTGGTGACGACCACGTCAGGTCGTAGCTGGCTGTTGGTACCGGGGATGGTGCAGTTCATGGAGATCTCCCCCAGGCGCGATGGCTTTCACCAGGTGGTTCTGGATGGGGTTATGGCACAGCTGCCAGGCTCTGGAGTGGGGTTTGCAGCTGCATAGGACGTGGGGCAGGGTCTCATTGGAGTAGCCGCACTTCCTGCAACACTTGTCTCAGTTCCCGTGGCGGACGGCTCCGTTGAGCTATTACTATCCCGGCCACCTCCACCACCCCTCCTGGCTCCACCTCTTCTATTGCAGTTTTCTTTATTATGCAAATCTACAAGTCTTGCTTTGTGCCTAGCCCAGAAGGCCACATATGCAAGGGTATGTAATATCCAGTTCTGTCTGTCAAACTCAGAGAATACCAGCAAGCTAAGTAATACAAAGACAACTTTCCCAGAAATCTATTGTTTTAAGGTTTTATTCAGCTACAAATAGCCATGGCCAGCTGTCTGCACAAGCCCAGAAGGGTCATTAATTTTGGCTCCTTATCATGCCAGAAACTTCAGTAGAAAAGGCAATATGCCATGGAAATCCATAACCCAATAAAACTATTAGCTCTACATCCAAAAGTGATGCAGCCAAAGAGTTCTCCCACAGTGTAACAAACAATTCCTGATCCCCAGTAATTTTTAAAATCCTGCCTACAGGTGTACACTCACTTCACATTTGGAAGGGTTTCTTGGCAGCCATGAGGTCTAAGACACAGGGACAAATTTCCATCCTCACACTCCAGGGAATCTCAATGATTGAAGAATTAAGCCTACAGATTTTTTTTTAATTTAATTTTTTTTTTAACTGAAAACTTAGATTCTGCAAGTATCCGAAGAAGTGAGGTTTTTACTCACGAAAGCTTATGCCCAAATAAATCTGTTAGTCTTTAAGGTGCCACCAGACTCCTTGTTGTTTTTTTAGATTCTGCAGTTAGTTCTGTGACAGGGTAAATTTTGTGGCAGATTCCATGACAGTAGAATTCTGAGGGCCCTGCCTATATAGAGTGCCTATATAGTGGCCCATTTTAAGTTCTTCCTTGTCCAGTCCCTATATTCTTCATAGAAGAACCCACTTCTGTTTTAGGGCATCTGGGAGACTCAAGAATGCTCAGTGTCATCTCCATCATTGCCATAACAAGATATCAGATTCTGCTCAGGAGAAAGGGGTAGCACCAGAAAGTCTCATGAAGGAACTCAGTCACTGATGAGCGAGAATTCTACCTGATGAAATTGGATATCCTCTACTACTCAAGAGTACAAGGAACTTACATAGGCCAGTAGGCAGGCAAAATATTTGTTTTTGTTTGGTTGGTTGTTTTGCTTGCTGACTCAAGTTATGTGCAATGCTACTTTAAAAAAAAAGGCAGACAACTGCAGCAACTGGAGCCTACTGAAAAACTTCAATACATTTTTCATGTGAAAAAAATACTTAAGCAGATATCCTCAGGTGCACCAGAGCTCTGAACAACTCTGAAGGGAGGGGGCAAAGGTAACTTTAAGCCATTTTTGCATTCCCATTATTCCAGGTCTGTTTAGGCCCCTAATGTAAATTAGAGTAGCATAGAGGCTGATCTAATTTATGCCATCAATAAGGGTCCCTTAGGGGATGTTTCACCAGTTGGGGACTGTTGTAGTACAGCTCATGCAGCCGCACACACCCCTCCAGCCCCTGGTACAACCCTATGAAGAGCTAAAATTAGGATGTTAGAGCCAGCTATGCTGACTTTACAGTCCACCATCTGAGAATTCTCTGAAGCAAGGGGAATTCCTAGGTAAGGCAGCTTTACAGCCTATTTGCACCACTCCCACAGTACAAAAGGACAGAAGTGTAGGCAGGAATCTGGCTTATATTCTTTACATTCTTAAAAGGAGTCTTTTTTGTTTAAACTTTGTGTTCTAATTATTTCCAGATAAGCTGCTCTTTGCCTGAAGTCAGAGATGTGATGTTCCCTTTCGCACAATCAGAGACAAATTAAGACATTTACCAGGATGTCAGAGTGAGATCAAGCAAAAATGACTTCATCTGGCTTCTGAGCCAAAGGGGAAAAGCTTTTTACTTACAAGCTTTGCCTTCCGTTAAACCTTTCACAGCAAACAAGTACTAATAATCTGAACTGTCTCACCCTCCCAATGATGAGTAAGTAGTGTGAATTGTAATAGCACCCAGCTCTGAAAACTCCCCAGGTTTGACGTTGCCCAAAATGCAGGACAACTATTTTAGTTCTCTTTAACACGTATACTGTGGATAAGAGTCTGATCTGAGCTATAGTGGTATAAATCTGGAGCACCAACAGAATCTGGCCCTATATAATTAGCTCAGATTTAATTTAAGAGATACACTTTTCCTTATGAAATATAGTTGTTCCGATGGATCAGGAACTTGCTGACAGATGACCCACTGTGATATGTAAGTGCTTCTGAATAAGCATCATTGAAAACTTCCAGTGCTGAATCCATCTTACATGATGGTGACCTAATGGAAGTCTTTGAATATGATCAAGGGAACTATAAAACTGATTCAAGCAATGCCTTCATCACACTTACAAAGAATGTAAAAATTCAAGGACAGGATCTAAAATTAGGAAACTGGTAGCAAAAAAAAAGAAGAGTAAGTATATGGAAAGACTGACCCCATCCAAAAAAGAGCTATTGAAATAAGGAGCATTAGTGATCTCAAAAAAAAAAAAAATCTAAACAAAGCCAGCATTGAGAGGTAAGGGAGAACATATGCTAATAGAGATGATGAAATTTAAAATGATGAGCCTAGTGGTCTTTTCTCTAAATTACTTACATCCACTCTAAAACGTCTTTATTGTTGTTAGCTACACAGCATTGGAGTCTTTATGGTATCAGACACCTTGATTTCTTTTGAATTCACTCAATGTATGACTAGGTCTTTACCTTCTCTAAAAGAGAATCCATGTTTTTAACATAGTCATTATATGATGAGCACCTTACAAATAAGCCCCGGAATCTTTGTGCTGACTGTGAAGGTGCTCCATTGCAGCTGGAACAAAAGATTAAAAAGCATCCATTATACAAAATTAAACGAAAACTGGGACACACTATTGGAGGAGTAGGCTGGCTTGGCAGAACATTCCTAGCTAGATTAGAGCAGTCAGGGTCTGTCTGGCTTGTGCATGACCATGGCTGTCTCGTGGTAGTCCATTATACAACCAGGACTAAAGATTACTCCAATATATCTCTTTTTAAATTTCATGATGGGCAGCTAAAGGAAACTACATTTTCCCTAATTTCAGTGATGACAGCATTCCTACAGATGGGCAGCTTGGAACTGTATTTGGAGCATAATACTACAATCTGGTTTTGTTTTGCTTTTTAAAGTAAACTTATTACTTGCAGAAGGAAACAAACTGAGAGCCTTGAAGTCCTCTCTAGACCCACATAATAATTATAGCATGAGCATAAGGCTTGGTCTACATTATAGGATTAGGTCGACATAAGCTGCCTTGCATTGACCTAGCTGTGGAAGTGTCTTCACTTAAATTTGGCTCCCACCAACTAAAGTGCCTTTCTACAACTGATTTAGTAACATCACATCCCCAAGTGACACAGAGTCACAGTCTATGTAAGTAGGTTCACACAATGTCAGTGTAGACACTGTGTTACTTATGTTGACTGTTACTGGCCTTCAGGAGCTGTCCCACAATGCCCCATGCTGACAATACAATTGATTCAAGCTCTCCTGGTTAGGATGTGCACCGCTGACAGGGAACCAAGTGTGCACGCACACAAGCGATTTAATAATTGCAGTGGCTGTAGGCCGACATAATTAGGTCAACAGACTTTTGTAATGTAGACATGGGATAAGCAATATAAATTCATACAGACTGCCCCGCTTGTCATACCTTAACCCTGACCTGAAGGACCACCTCAAGGGATTGGAGAGAGGTTCAATTTCCATGCTCAGGTATTCCTTGGCCTCTTTTCTGATACTCCCAACAATGGTCTTAGTTAATTACAGTTGTATGGATTTTGAGATGTGGACATCTGTACACTTTCTGGGCCCTGCTCTGTGCTGCTTTGTGGCACTCCATTGACACAAAGCAGCCACAAGCCAACTAAGCTGGCACCCTGAGGATTCCCCCTGCCTAGGTAGTCCTATGCCACTCCTTCCTGGACACTAACATAGTGTGTAGTCTCAGGGAAAAGCAAGAAGAATAGGATTTCTCTGGGGTGTCCTTACACTTCAACAATGCCTGGCATTCAAACCAGCCCCTTAGGGCTCTCAACAGGATGTATACATTAGAGGAGCCCCGAAGCTAATCTAACTTATGCTAGGGACTGGCCTGACACCCGGTGGGCCCCAGGATCAAAGAAGAATAGAAAGGATTTAAAGGAATTTTAGCCACTCCCCTTCTCTACACTCTGGTTTTGTGACATGCACTTGGCTGGACTGAATGATCTGGGATTATTTATTTTAGTTATTATTTATCGTAGTTGTTTTAAAAAGCCCACAGACAAATACTCTGCAAAGTTGCTGTGCTCCTTACTGAAATAGGAGCTTTGCTCATCAAAACATTTTAAAAGTTCTATAGGTTTCGATGGGTTACTCAATTGATATCACAGAATTTTGCATCCTCTTTGATATACTCAACAGACAGGATTTTGCAAATTAAGTTGTAAACCTCAGAATGAGCCTCAGAGAAGCATTAACCAGATTATTACTGTGATGGGTGCACCAACCCCATACTGGGCCTGTAGGGGTTCATGAGAGCTTCTGGGCACAATCAGCCTCACCACCCTACACCTGCAGTAAGTCTCCCACCTGGAGGGAGGAGTTGAAAGGGCTGAACCTAAATCACTCAGGGTTTGACTAGGAAGGAGAGCAGATCTCTGGCTCTCACTTACTGAGAGAAGCCAGATGGAGTCAGGGAGCTGAGCTGGCCTCCTGGAAGACACAGCCTCCCTGACGGATGTTGGGCCTACAACAGGCAGTCTAAGGCAGTTGGGAACAACTAGCAACAAATAAGCCCACACAAGCTGATGAAGACACCTGCAGGGAACAGGAAGGCACCAGCAAGTCAGGGACTGTGTACAAGGGGAATGGAGAAAACTCTCCTTCAGCAGAACCAGCTGGACAGTAGAAAGGGCTAAGAATCTCAGCAGTGAGTTAGTGGAGGAGGCTTAGCAGAAGCAGTGTTGATAAGAGCCCATGAAGAGGTTAAGGACATAAACCCCATACTGAGCCAGGAAGGAAGTGGTCCAGGGAGGCAATCACAAATCTGTCTAGTCACATCTTAACTTCCTGTTCAAGGATCCCTGGACTGGAACCCAGTTGACAGTGAGGGCTGAGTTTTCTCTACCAGCCCACCAAGGAAGATGGAGTGGAAACCTCCCCACAAGGGGTAAGGACTACTGAATCTCCCTGACACCAGGGATAAGGACTAGTGAGTCTGGACTCGGGCCAAGGATCCAACGTGAAAGTGAAGGACTACTAGTTGCTAGACTATTGGTCCACCCTGGCAGGTGATGGGCCTGGCAGGTGATGGGCCTATATGTGGCCCAATCACAGGGCTGAGTTACAAGAAGAAGCAGACCACTGCAGAGTCAGAAAGACTGTCAGCAGCTGGTGCCAAAGAACACCATGATCTGCTACTATGGTGTGTGATGCCCAGAACATCACATGCTTATATAAAACAAGCCTTGTTTTGGAATTGGAGCTTTACAGGATTGAGTGAGGGACAGGTCAGGCCTACTGTTTTCACTGAAAGAGAAAAGTGATGTCCTGAAGAAAGAGGACTAACTGGCAAGCCACAGTCTTTCAGCATCTCCTTGAGGGATTCTGACTTTTGTAAAATCCTCACTGGGTATTTCTAGGTCTAAAGAAATTAGTCACTAATGAAATGCTATCATTACTTCAAAAGAAGAATCAGCTGTTGACTAAATGAATACAGTTTTTTTTACATCTGGGCAAGAATCAAGGCCCTTTTTAGAAAGAATGAATGTAAATAAAATCTCTGACTATGTTTAAAAGGTTGGGGAAATATAAATATTTTTATGGATGATTTGATCTTTCTTGATATGCCCATTTAATACCACATTTTTTTAGTATTACTGAACACCATCTGTCAAATAAGGAGGCCTGCAAAAAGGTATCAAGGAAACATTGTCCAGTTTAGAAAAGGTAGGTTAAAATTAGGTATCTTAAAAAAATACATCTGGTCTTCTGACTGGCTATTTACTGTTTGGGATTTCAGAAATGGAAAATCATGAATGCAGTGAATTTGTGTGTTGTTGTTTGGTTATTGAAGTGTTTGCATGTGAATGTCTGAATTCACATTGGCAAGATTCTCTCCTTCACCAGAGCTCCACACAGCAAATAGCATAGAGGTAATGGGAGGTGGGGACATCAGGGTGTCAGTTACAGATTCTGAGGACCAGCCCTAGATGTGATGTAACTTAGGGCTGTTGTTGTAAATTGCACCACTGAGAGAGGATCCATAATGGACCCTACGTCACTGTAAGATTGATGGAGCAGAGCAGAGCTCTTCCTCTTCCCTACCCACATGATCCCAATATTCATCCTTCACTCTGGGACAGGACAGAGACACAGACAAGGCCATTCCATGCACCAGAGAGGAAGAAAATAAGATGTGAAACTAACAAGATGTATAGATGCCTGCCATCACTCTCATCACTCTGCTTCTATGCTGCATTTCCAGAGAGAGAGAGAGAGAGAGAGAGAGAGCCATCCTTCATATATTTATTTTGTCTTTCAAGACTGTAAGTTTTCGAGGGACTCAGGCGAGGATCCAACATGAAAGTGAAGGACTACTAGTTGCTAGACTCCACCCTGGCAAGAGGTGAGCATATATGTGACCCAACCAGAGGGACTGTCTGTTCCTCGGCATTTGGAAGACATCTAGTGCACTTCTTCCCTTCCCTTCCCTTCCCTTCCCTTCCCTTCCCTTCCCATTCCATTAATTCTTTGTTCTTTCATCTTTTTCTGTTCTTCCCTTATTAAAAAATCAATAAAATATAAACTTAAAAAAGAGGAAATATATTTTTCTTAAAAAGGGAACTTTGTTTTAAAGCAGGTAAAATATTTTAATTTTATTATTTGTTGAGAATCATTCAAACTTATCAAATAAAATACAATTCCCATTTTTTATGTTTCCTTGTTATATGGATAATTACACTGGTCTACAATTTTTGAGAAGTCGTCTGCTTCGGAGATAAAATGTGCTATTTATTATGTATTTTGGTGTGCTGAATTCAAATATGACAATTAAAACAACTGATTGGCTACTGTTTCTAAGATATTTAATTTTTTACATTTTATGTCTATGTATATTGTGTAGATAGTAGAGTTTTAATCATAAATTGTAAACCTAGGTCTTTTCATGTGTTTATGGTTGCTTTACATGATAATATTTCACCTGTCCTGTTTATGTAACACTTTCAAAATCAGCAAAAGGGTTATATAAATAAAATTTATTATGAAACAAAAGGCAAAAAACTATTATGTACATCGTTTAGTCCTATTCAGTGTCTACTAGGCACTTCTTGGCTTGTCTCTTGTATTCATTAAATGGAGCATCTCTCGTCACTGTCCAACAATAGTCTGCAAGCATTGATGGGCTCCATTTGCCCTGATAGCGTTTCTCCATTGTTGCAATTTCCTGGTGAAATCACTCTCCGTGCTCGTCGCTCACTGCTCCGCAGTTCGGTGGAAAAAAATCTAGATGAGAGTGCAAAAAATGTCTCTTTACTGACATCTGGCAACCAAGGCTTTTGTATGCCTTGAGGAGGTTTTCCACCAACAACCTGTAGTTGTCTGCCTTGTTGTTTCCGAGAAAATTTATTGCCACTAACTGGAAGGCTTTCCATGCTGTCTTTTCCTTGCCATGCAGTGCATGGTCAAATGCATCATCTCGAAGAAGTTCACGAATCTGAGGACTAACAAAGACACCTTCCTTTATCTTAGCTTCACTTAACCTTGGAAATTTTCCACGGAGGTACTTGAAAGCTGCTTGTGTTTTGTCAATGGCCTTGACAAAGTTCTTCATCGGACCCAGCTTGATGTGTAAGGGTGGTAACAAAATCTTCCTTGATTCAACAAGTGGTGGATGCTGAACACTTTTCCTCCCAGGCTCCAATGACTGTCGGAGTGGACAATCTTTCTTGGTGTAGTGGGAATCTCTTGCACGACTATCCCATTCACAGAGAAAACAGCAGTACTTCTTGTATCCAGTCTGCAGACCAAGCAAGAGAGCAACAACCTTCAAATCGCCACAAAGCTGCCACTGGTGTTGGTCATAGTTTAAGCACCTCAAATGTTGTTTCATGTTGTCATAGGTTTCCCTCATATGGACTTCATGACCAACTGGAATTGATGTCAGAACATTGACATTATGCAGTAAAACAGCTTTAAGACTCGTCTTCGATGAATCAATGAACAGTCTCCACTCATCTGGATCGTGAATGATGTTGAGGACTGCAATCATACCATTGATGTTGTTGCAGGCTACAAGATCACCTTCCATGAAGAAGAATGGGACAAGATCCTTTTGACGGTCACAGAACATGGAAACCCTAACATCACCTGCCAGGAGATTCCACTGCTGTAGTCTGGAGCCCAACAGCTCTGCCTTACTCTTGGGTAGTTCCAAATCCCTGACAAGGTCATTCAGTTCACCTTGTGTTATGAGGTGTGGTTCAGAGGAGGAGGATGGGAGAAAATGTGGGTCCTGTGACATTGATGGTTCAGGACCAGAAGTTTCATCCTCTTCCTCTTCCTCGTCTGACTCAAGTGAGAATGATTCTGGTGCATCAGGAACCGGCAGTCCTTCTCCGTGGGGTACTGGGCGTATAGCTGATGGAATGTCTGGATAATGCACAGTCCACTTTTTCTTCTTTGACACACCTTTCCCAACTGGAGGCACCATGCAGAAGTAACAATTGCTGGTATGATCTGTTGGCTCTCTCCAAATCATTGGCACTGCAAAAGGCATAGATTTCCTTTTCCTGTTCAACCACTGGCGAAGCTTTGTTGCACAAGTGTTGCAGCATATGTGTGGGGCCCACCTCTTGTCCTGATCTCCAATTTTGCAGCCAAAATAAAGGTGATAGGCTTTCTTAACCATAGTGGTTATACAGCGCTTTTGTGATACAAAAGTCACTTCACCACAAACATAGCAGAAGTTATCTGCACTGTTCACAGAAGGACGAGGCATCTCTGCTCACTTTGGCTAAACAGAAATGTGTCCCTTTGCAAAATCAAACACTGACAAATAAGAGAGCACGACACTGTATGATTTCTAGAGCTGATATAGGGCAATTTGTTCAGCAGAGTGATGTAAGCTTCGTTATGATTGCATCATCCATGACTTCTAGGAATAACATGATGCAATTCATATCATGTATGACGCAATACCAGCTTCAGATTGCATCATTCATTGTTTTGCCTAAAAAGCAAGTACTGTCCAAACCCAGTCATAGATTTATTCATAGATCCAGTCAAAGATGTATTTTACTCATTTCTGGTTTAAATTGAGATCCCTTCCCTTTATAACTCACTTATCCTCGGCCATTCCCAAGTCAAGGGTCGTATATACTGACCCAATAGCATATCTTGAAAACTAGAGCCAATCAACAATTTTAAGCATCATTTTCGTTCTCAGTGATCCAGAATTAGTAAAGTTTGACTACATTTATTTCAGAAGCATTTTGGCTGTAGAGCAGTGTTATTAAAATCACATTCCACTGAACAGAGGCTTGGAGGGAAAATTCTCAAGAAAATTATCCCTTCCCTCTTCCTCTCCAGTATTTTCTTGATCTCATGGTCATGATCCCATACGCATGGAGAATCAAGGTGGTGTCCTTTCCCAAGGGACATAGGCTAATGGGGAAAACAACCCTAGCTCATCTAGTTATTGCTTGAATATTCATTTCTGTGGAGAAAGTGTTTACATTTATCTACACTGCAGGCAAAATTTGACATTAAGCGGTAAATGCCCATGATTCAATAACCTGCTTAATGCAAGTATTCTTATTTTCAGCTGAAATAAAAATCACATTCTAACCAGTATGTGTGCAGTAAGTATTTGTTGTATATGGTATAAATGGCAATCTTGTTTATACATTTAAGTTTCATGCTTTTTTTCCTCACTTAGAGCAGGTATTTTGTAAAATAAATAAAATAAAGTTACAAACAACAGTGCTTCCCTTGAGAGAGATTTTTCCCCCATTTGAATGGTAAGAGGTGCAGTAAATCTTTTCTTGAATAGGTGATTGTTTTTCCTTGCCTTTTGAAATTGTTTTTTGTATTTGTCATTTATATACATCAGCACATAACAATGTGGAGAATAAATTTGACTGGTTAGCAATTCCTAGTAGCTTTGATCCATTACAATGTATGTACAAACTGTATATCCTTGCATTATGCCACTGATATACTAAAGCTGAGAAAGGGATCCCTTCAGAATCTCTCCTCCCCCATCTTCCACTCCCCTTTCCCCCGTTCCTCCTCAGCCTTTTATATGCAAAGACAAGGTGTTCAGTTAATATCAGGCACATGCCTGGTTGGGCCATATTCTCAATTGTTTTACAATGAGTGAAGCAGAGTGTTTCAATGGATGCAATTTGTTCATTTAAGAGCTGTTGAGTGTTGAGCACTTCTGAAAACCAGGCACCATCTACAAGGGCCTCAATGTAGGCTCTTATTAGTGAAAATGTTGGGCTTAGGTTTTGGGGAAACTGCTGTAATTATTTCCCTATTTTTAGTATATGACAAACATTTTTAGAGCTTTGGATAAGTTCCTTTAAAATGTTTTTTGTTTTTTAAATAAATCTAACTATATAAATAAAAATTGCTTTTTGGATTTCTCCTTTTTTTTTTTTTTAATTGCTATGAGTGTCACTGAGGATGTTTACTTTGGTCTTTGCCTGATACTTTGTTGCTAGCTATTACTCACCTGAACTCTTCCCCTTGTATTTTCTCAAAACTACCCTTTTTAATGCTGCCACTATTGCTGGGTCTGGGCTCATATTTCTCCCTCATCAAGCACAGTAGTCTGACATGAACAATGGCCTAGATGCTGATTGCCTTTGAGTGCACTGGTGCAACTGTTGGTTGCGCATGGACACACATTGCAGACAGTTACTTATGACGAGTGCCTCATGCTTCCATTCTCTTCCAAAGGCCAGGATCTCTGGTCAGATTATATCTCCCATGATGCACAGCAGTGTCCCCACTTGGTATTTGGAGGCAGTGCATCACAAGAGTCACATGGCTGAAGAATGAGGACATTAGGCAATGAAACTACAACTCCCATGAGCCACCCCAGCAGCATCACCAAATCAATATTTTTTTTAATTGAAAACCCAATTTTCTGTTCAAAAACAATATTGAAAGAAAATTTTCAACCAGCCCTAATATCCAGTCACAAAGGGTTGGGGGTTGAGGGCTAAACAGCACTGTGTATAAGCTAAGTGTATCTTTTGTTTTATAGTCTATGCTGCTGAGGATACTTGCATTCTACACCCTACAATGAAACATACTTTGTCTCACTCCAAAATGAAAACCTGACCTTTGTGTACCTATATTTTATAAATGCAGTTGGTAAAGAATACTCAGCTATATAAGTACCACCAGGGAAAAGAAATTATTTGGCAGATATTGAGGACAAAAGACAACATGGAAAAATGCCACTGCAAACTATATGTGCATGGTCCAGAAGGCAAGTAGTGGAAGATGAGAGCCCTGTATTGAGTAGCAGTAGTAGAAAAAAGGAAATATTAATGGAAAAAATCAACGTTCTGTGAACCCCCATGGGAGAAAGGAAAAGGGCACAAACTTTACTTTAACTCCCATCTAATGCAGCATCCAGTACCATTCAAATCATGGTGCCAACCATACAGATTATGCCAATCAGTGAACTGTGCTATGGTTTTGTGCTCTGGACAAATGTCCAACAGGGACTAGAATCAGACCATCAGTCTTGCAAAGTTATAGCCCAAACAGCTTCTCAGTCTGCAGAATGTTAGTGAATTATTGTACTGCACCAGCTAGGCCCAAGGTACAGTGACACTAAAATAATATATAATAGCCTTGGGATGGGTGAATACTGTCATGCGGTCTGGTATGACTTACAACTGAGAGGGCCAATCTCAGGTCAGACAGTCAGAAAATAGAGTAGACACCCCAAACTGGTATATTCTATAATTAGGTTTCACCAAACCAGTAACAACTGTGCACTCCTGAATTACTGTATTAGTCTTACTGGGGAGCCACAGACAGTCCCCTTAAGCTCACCAGCCCCTCTTTACCATCCAGTCAAACTGGACTTTGTGATTAAAGGTTATTAAAACCCAAAATCACCTCACACTAGGTTACTCCCAGCCCCAAGGGGTCAGTCTCTTACCCCAGGTCAATGGTTATTCTGGATTTCACACCAGAGATAACACTGACAGCCAGTTTCCCTAGTAAACTAAGTAAAGATTTATTAGCTAAGAAAAAGAAATGAGAGTTATTGAGAGGTTAAAGCAGGTAAAATACATTAATAGATTAATCAAAGTCTGTAAGTCCAAAATCATAGCAGAGATGTAATTGTCTGCTAATTTTCCATAAGTCTCTCAGGGTTACCCAAAATAACTTTGGGAATGTCTGTTCAATTGCTCAGTATTCCACCCTGTCAGAATCCATCAGACCAGAGATACACGATCACTCCTAGGGTTCATTCTTATAGCTATCTGGAACATATTCCCATCACAGCCTAGGTCTGTAGATTTTCCATTGTTGAACACAACAACCCATGCTTTGAAGTTAGCATGCTTCTCATTTACAGTTCTAAGGCTTCAGTCCCAGTTGTAAGCAATTCAAAAACAGAGACATATATAACGCACTTAGTTACAGCCATCCAGACAATCTTTCATTAGTTTTCATGCAGTTTTACACATTAAATAAATTCTCATCTAAATGCTAATACATCCTCTGATCTAGGATTAATTAAGTACAGGGCTATATATGTAATGTAAATTGCAATGTAATAACATTCAACAGGTTACAGATAAATGAAAACTATGCCAACACACAAGTGAATTGGCCTGATCACATTAAATGCCTTTTGACACTCCTTTTATTTCTATTAGCATGCAAATGAATTAGCCTGCTGCCTTGGTATGAGCTGGCAATTTGCCAAACTGCATCAGAAATACTACAAATCATTTTACCCCAATTTTTGAATGATTTTTTTTTCAAATGAAGATGCTTTGACTCTATTCAACTTCCTTTGAGTTTGCTTTCCACTAGTATTCAAGCAAATGAATTTATTTGCAGGAATATTTCCCAAAACAATCCATTTTAAGAGAACCTTGCACAGAAAGTTCACAGAAGGTGAACTTCAGAATTCATAATTCCTACTGGAAACTTCATTCTATGAATTATGTCAGTCCAATCAAGTAACAGCTAACTGCTCAGAATTTCTATAGCGAGACAAGGTGAGTGTGATCTCAGGTCACAGGTGTGCCACAGGTGATCACACTATCATCACTCCGAGAGCTAGAACCATACTGGAGAGGACCCGGAAGGATGCCATCCACTGCCAATACATGGAAAACCTGAAACAGAAGCCAGCTACGGCAAGGCGTTTGAGGTGACTTGCAAGTGGGACGCCAGAAACCACTTCCTTCCCAGGGGCAGCTTCATCTGGTTTACCGACTGGAGGTTCATCCACAGGGCCCGGCTCAACTGCATCCCACTGAAGGGAGCCATCCACCACGGGAATCAGGACAAGCAATGCAGGAAGTGTGGCTATGCCAATGAGACGCTATCCCATGTCCTGTGTAGCTGCAAGCCCCATTCGAGAGCTTGGCAGCTGCAACACAATGCCATCCAAGATCGCCTGGCCAGAGACATCCTGCCCATGGGAAATGTTGCTGTAAACCCCGCCATCCCTGGAACTAACAGCCAACTGCAACCAGACATCATCATCACCAACGAGGACCGGAAGAAGATCATCATGGTGGACATCACAGTGCCCTTCGAGAATAGGACTCCAGCCTTTCATGATGCCTGCGCTCGAAAGGTAGAGAAAGATGCCCCTCTGGCTGAAACCTTGAGAGCTAAGGGTTACCAGGTTCAGATACATGCACTGACCGTCAGAGCCTTAGGTGCATGGGACCCTAGTAATGAGCGAGTGCTAAGAGAATGTGGAATCGGTCAATGCTACGCTCGGCTGATGCGGCAACTCATAGTGTCGGATGCCATCACATGGTTGAGGGACATCTACATAGAACCCATTACTGGACATCAGCAATATCAGGAGGGATGAGCTGGAGTACCAATGAGAAGCGCAGTCAGGAAAGTAACAAATACTTTCCTCGTGGATTGTATTTTCTAAATGGACAGCCAACCTAATTCTCAATTACTGAGGCCACTCATTGATATATTTTGCTTTCCACAACCAAATCTCTGTACAACTTTTCATGAGTGATGTACCCGAGTATTTGGATTCTAATATATAAACTATATTGTTAAATCTATTTGTTACCCGGGGTTCTTTCAACCCAAAGCTCTTGGTAACTTTTACTCTGTGTGAGGTAGTGTCAGGAAATAAATCAGGGGAGACACTCTGGGGCAAAATCAGTACTTGGTCCTGCTAGTGAAGTCAAGGGGTTGGACTCGATGACCTTTCGGGGTCCCTTCCAGTTCTATGAGACAGGTAACATCTCCCACCAAACCAGTGACCTATTTTGCTAGCAAGCACTGCTGTTTTATGGAGTGGGTAATTCTGCTGCAGGAAGAAGATTTCAGGTGACTTATTTAGACACCCCTAACTGTGGTATTTTTCTTTCAGTCCCATGTTTTTTATATCACTGCTTTTCTAATCACAGTTTTCAGTCTCACCATTGCAATGATACATACAATAGTGTATTAAATGTTTCATTACTGGCTGTTGATTTGCTCCTTCCATGCAAACTAAGTGGTCGGGGCTGTTATGGTAGGCCTCTCACAGCGCCCTCTACTACTGGCACTAGTCAAGTAGCAGGCACAGTCCTTATCCCAGTGCAGAGAAAGCCTATTAGAACTAAATATTATCTAGACCATCCCTGACAAGTGTTTGTCTAACCTGTCCTTAAAAATCTCCAGTGACAGATTGCACAACCGCCCTACGTATTTTGTTCCAATTCTTAACTACCCTTACAGTTCTGAAGTTTTTCCTAATGTCTAACCCTAAATCTCCCTTGCTGCAACTTGAGCCCATTACTTCTTGTCCCGTCCTCAGTGGATAAGGAGAACAATTTATCATCCTCCTCTCTATAACAACCCTTGTCTTATTTGAAGACTGTTATGTCCCCTCTCAGTCTTTTCTCCTCCAGACTAAACAACCCCAATTTTTTTCAATCTTTCCTCATAGGTCTTGTTTTCTAGACTTTTAATCATTTTAGTTGCTCTCCTCCGGATACTCTCCAATTTGTCACACAGCTGCGAGCAGCGGCACCGGAGGCAGCAAACAGGGCGGCTAACAGGGGAGTTTGAGAGGGAGTTTGCAGGGGGAGGTAAGGGGGGAGGCAGGAGGGCACGGTGTGGTGTGTGCTCTGAGTCCACAGGTGCTGTGGGCAGGGAGCGCAGCAGGCATGAGCCAAGCAGCAGGAGCAGACAGAATGCAGATGGCTGCATGTGGAAGCTGTGGTATGTATATGGTCCTACCAGGGGAGCTGGAACACAGGTATGTTTGTATGAAGTGTCGCCTGATAGTGTTACTGGAGGAAAAGATTAAGGGGCTAGAGATGCAGGTAGATACCCTGGTGGAGTTTAGGCGGGGGTTTGAGCAGCTGATGGAGGACAGGCAAGGAGGGGCTGAAGGAGAGTGTCCTGCAGCGCAGATAGAGGCAGAGGACGGTGAGAGGGGAATGGAAGGGGGAGAACATGGGAGGTGGAAGCATGTGACTGTGAGAAGCAGGCCAAGGAAAAGAAGGGCCAGCGAGGGGGGAATAGAACTCAGGAATAGGTTCGAGTGTTTGGATAGCGAGGTGGAGGGGCAGCAGGTGGCGGCTGAAGGTGGGAGAGTGAGGAAGAAGAGAAGAGCAGCTAGTCCAAGAGAGCGAGGGGAGGAGTTGATGGAGACAGCACCAATTCTGGGCCCCGGGAGGAATCAGGAAGGCATAAGGGGGAGCATAAGGGAAGATAGGAACAGGCACAGGTCAGGACTAGAGGGATTAGAGACTAGATTACTAGATCGCACTGTTGCCAGGCGAAGGCAGGTGTATGTAATTGGAGACTCATTACTGAGGAGATTGGACAGGCCTGTGACCAGGGCGGACCCGGAGAACAGAAGGGTGTGCTGTCTACCGGGCGCAAAGATACGCGATGTGGACCTGCGGTTGAAAAGGATCCTAAAAGGAGCAGGTAAGAACCCCTTGATAATCCTTCACGTAGGAACGAATGACACGGCTAGGTTCTCGTTAGAGAGAATCAAGGGAGATTATGCTAGGCTGGGGAAGACGCTCAAGGAGATAGAGGCTCAGATTATCTTTAGTGGGATTCTGCCCGTTCCGAGGGAAGGGCAGCAAAGGGCTGATAGGATTGTGAGAATAAATAGTTGGCTAAGAGAGTGGTGCTATAAGGAGGGCTTTGGGATGTATGGCCACTGGGAGGCTTTCGGGGACAGGCACCTGTTCTCGCGGGATGGGCTTCACCTGAGTAGGGAAGGTAATAGACTTCTGGGAGGGAGGCTGGCTCATCTTATCAAAAGGGCTTTAAACTAGGAAGTTTGGGGAGAAGGTTGGGAGATGCACAGTTAATCTCCACGCCAGATTCCAGTATGGAAAAGGTGAGTAAAATGAGAGGAGACATAGCCGGGGAGATGAGATCGGACGTAGGAAGGACAGGGGGGACGGACGCAAGGAGGCCCGCAACTTATAGTGCAACTAATGGGAGACAGGCTAAACGACATACATTAGGGTGTTTATACACCAATGCCAGAAGCCTAGGTAATAAAATGGAGGAATTGGAGCTCTTGGTCCAAGAGCTGAAACCAGATATCGTAGGAATAACAGAAACGTGGTGGAATGGCAGTCACGACTGGAACGCAGGTATGGAGGGGTATGCGCTATTTAGGAAAGACCGGTACAAAGGTAAAGGTGGGGGGGTGGCATTGTATGTCAATAGTGAAATAACCTGTAAAGAAATAATAGTTGATGGATTAGATAACACAGAGTCCGTCTGGGCAATACTCACACTGGGTAATAGGACTACTAGAGCCTCTCCGGGGATAGTGCTTGGAGTGTGCTATAGACCGCCGGGATCGACCCAGGATATGGATAAGGAACTATTTAATGTGTTTAGAGAAGTAATTACTAATAGAAACTGTGTAATTATGGGGGACTTTAACTTCCCGGATATAGATTGGGGCACAAACGCTAGTAGTAATAATAGGGCTCAGATGTTCCTAGATGTGCTTGCTGATCAATTCCTTCATCAAGTGGTAGCTGAACCGACGAGGGGGGAGGCCATTTTAGATTTGATTCTGGTAACTAGTGAGGACCTTGTTGAGGAAGTGGTAGTGGGGGACAATTTGGGCTCCAGTGATCATGAGCTAATTCGGTTTAAAATACATGGGAGGAGTAACAGAATTAAGTCAAAGACTAGGGTTTATAATTTTAAAAAGGCCAATTTTAACAAATTAAGGGGACTGGTAAGGGAAGTGGATTGGGTAAACGTATTAATGGATCTAAAGGCAGAAGAAGCCTGGGATTACTTCAAGTTAAAGATGCATGAGCTGTCGGAGGCCTGCATTCCAAAAAAGGGAAAAAGATTACAAAGCAGGAGATTTAGACCGAGCTGGATGAGCGACCGACTCAAAGGGGCGATTAGGAAAAAACAGAAAGCGTACAAAGAGTGGAAGAGGGGAGGGATTAGTAAAGAAACTTACCTTAGCGAAGTCAGAGAATGTAGAAATAGAGTGAGAAAGGCCAAAGGCCGAGTAGAGTTGGACCTAGCGAGGGGAATTAAAAGCAATAGTAAGAGGTTTTACAGCCACATAAATAAGAAGAAAGCAAAGAAAGAAGAAGTGGGACCGCTGAAGACTATTGCCGGAGAAGAGATTAAAGACAATCTAGGCATGGCGCAATATCTCAATGAATATTTTGCATCGGTGTTCAATGAGGCCAATGAAGGTATTAGGGATACTAGCACCACTACAGAGGGGCATTCAGGATGGGGGATTACCGTATCCGAGGTAGAAACAAAACTTGAATGCCTTAATGGGGCTAAGTCGGGAGGACCGGACGATCTTCATCCGAGAATATTGAAGGAATTGGCGCGGGAAATAGCAGGCCCGTTAGCGATAATATTTAATGAATCTGTAAACTCGGGGGTGGTCCCGTTAGACTGGAGAATAGCTAATGTAGTTCCTATTTTCAAGAAAGGGAAAAAAAGTGATCCGGGTAACTACAGGCCTGTTAGTTTAACATCCGTAGTGTGCAAGGTGTTAGAGAAAATTCTGAAAGAGAAACTAGTTGAGGACCTGGATGTTAGTGGCAATTGCGATAAATTACAACATGGTTTTACGAAGGGCAGATCGTGCCAAACGAATCTGATCTCCTTCTTTGAGAAAGTAACGGATTTATTAGATAAGGGAAATGCGGTGGACCTTATATACCTGGATTTCAGTAAAGCGTTTGATACTGTACCCCATGAGGAATTATTGGTTAAACTGAAAAACATGGGGATCGATATGAAAATCCAGAGGTGGATAAGGAATTGGTTAATGGGGAGAATGCAGCGGGTCGTATTAAAGGGTGAACTGTCAGGTTGGAGGGAGGTTACTAGTGGAGTGCCTCAAGGTTCGGTTTTGGGACCCATTTTATTTAATCTATTTATAACTGACCTCGGAAGCGATTGCAGGAGTGGGCTGATAAAGTTTGCGGATGATACGAAGGTGGGAGGCGTTGTAAATTCGGAGGAGGATAGGGATATCCTGCAGGGAGACTTGAATGAGCTTGTGAATTGGAGTATCAGAAATAGGATGAAATTTAATAGTAAAAAGTGTAAGGTGATGCATTTGGGGATGACTAACAAAAATTTTAGTTACAAGATGGGGACGCATTGGTTAGAAGTAACGGAAGAGGAGAAGGACCTAGGGGTCCTCGTAGACCGCAGGATGACTATGAGTCGACAATGCGACGTGGCGGTGAAAAAAGCCAATGCTGTCTTGGGATGCATTAGGCGAGGTATATCTAGTAGGGATAAGGAGGTCCTGCTTCCGTTGTACAAGGCGCTGGTGAGACCTCATTTGGAGTACTGTGTGCAGTTCTGGTCTCCCATGTTTAAAAAAGATGAACTCAAACTGGAACGGGTGCAGAGAAGGGCCACTAGGATGATCAGAGGAATGGAAAACCTGTCGTATGAAAAGAGACTAGAGGAGCTTGGGTTGTTTAGTCTGACAAAGCGAAGGCTGAGGGGGGATATGATTGCTATCTTTAAATATATTAGAGGGATTAATACGAGGGAGGGAGAAGAACTATTCCAGCTAAGTACTAATGTGGATACGAGAACGAATGGATATAAACTGGCCGTGGGGAAGTTCAGGCTTGAAATTAGACGAAGGTTTCTGACCGTCAGAGGGGTGAAATATTGGAACGGCCTTCCGAGGGAAACGGTGGGGGCGACGGACCTGTCTGGTTTTAAGATTAAGTTAGATAAATTTATGGAGGGAATGGTTTAATGGTAAAACATAGTAGTCGAGGAAAACCAAGCAATGGTAGGTAAATTGTACAATGGCTGACAGGGGTCAGGCTGGAGACTCTTGCCTATATGCTCGGGGTCTTACTGATCGCCATATTTGGGGTCGGAAAGGAATTTTCCTCCAGGGCAGATTGGCTGAGCCCCTGGAGGTTTTTCGCCTTCCTCCGCAGCATGGGGCAGGGATCTCTAGCAGGAGGGTTTCTGCCGATTGAAGCCACCTAAAACAGGATTGGGGACTTCAACAGCAGAGTCCAGGGAAGGGGTAGGGATGGTTTTGTGGCCTGCAGCATGCAGGGGGTCAGACCAGATGATCATAATGGTCCCTTCTGACCTTAAAGTCTATGAGTCTATGAGTCACATCTTTCCCAAAGTTTGGTTCCCAGAACTGGATGCAGTACTTCAGCTGAGGACTTATCAGTGCTGAGTAGAGCAGAAGAATTACTTCTTGTGTCTTGCTTACAACACTCCTGCTAATACTTCCTAGAATGATATTTGCTTTTTTTTGCAACAGGATTACATTGTTGACTCATATTTACTTTGTGGTCCACTACTCCCACAGATCTTTTTCTGCAGTAGTCCTTCCTAGGAAATCATTTCCCATTTTGTATTTGTGCAATTGGTCATTCCTTCCTTCGTGTAATTTGCATTTGTCCGTATTGAATTTCATTCTATTTATTACAGACAATTTATCCAGTTTGTCACGATCATTTTGAATTCTAATCCTGTCCTCCAATGTGCTTGCAACCTTACCAGCTCAATATCATATGTAAACTTTATAAGTGTATTTTTATGCCATTACCCAAATCATTTATGAAGGTATTGAATAGAACCGGATTCAGGACAGATCCCTGTGGGACCCCACTCAATATGCCTTTCCAGCTTGATTGTGAAACATTGATAACTACTCTCTGAGTACAGTTTTCCAACAAGTTGTGCACCCACCTTATCATAGTTTTGTCTAGGTTGTATTTCCCTAGTTAGTTTATGAGACGGTCATATGGGACAGTATCAAAAGCCTTACTAAAGTCAAGACATATCACATCTACTGCTTCCCCCTTATCCACAAGGCTTGTTATCCTGTCAAAGAAGGATATTGGATTGGTTTGACATTATTTGTTCTTGACAAATTCATGTTGATTGTTACTTATCATGTTATTATTTTCTAGGTGTTTACAAATTGATTGATTGTTTGCTCCATTATCTTTCTGGGTACCAAAGTTAAGCTTACTGGTCTATAATTCCCTGGGTTGTCCTTATTCTCCTTTTTATAGATAGGTATTATATTTGCCTTTTTCAGTCTTCTGGGATCTCTCCCACCTTCTGTGAGTTCTCAAAGACAATTGCTAATGTTTCAGAGATCCTTTCAGACAGTTTCTTAAGTATTATAGGATTTATTTGATCAAGCCCTGCTGAATTGAAGACATCTAATTTATATAGATAATTTTTAACTGGTTCTTTCCCTATGTTAGCCTTGGATCCTACCCCGTTTACATTGATGCTCACTATGTTAGATGTCCAGGGTACCTTCTATTCACCAAGAATGTTTTTTATTGGGACATAAAGACATCTGGCAGGACACCCTAAAGAGATGGTTCTGTATTATTTGTTCTCCTAAAAATTTCCCTGTCGTCCTAAAAATTCCCATCAAGACCCACTTCTGCCATAATTCCTACAAGAAATCAGTCACCTAATGCTGGCTAGGTTGAAGACAGGTGATGTTGTTCATTTGTTTATTTATTTACATGTTTTAAAAGGACAAACTCTCAAATAATTTGGAACCATCAAACTGTGGAGTAGATAACTTATGTAACTGCATGATCTAATTATCATTACCTTCCTCATCTCTTCCCTTCCCCTCTTATTCTTTGTCATTCTCACTTGTTGCACCCTGCTCAACACATAAACTCTAAACTCTTCAGGACAGGGGTTGTGTCATTTTATGTGTTTATAAAACACCTAGTATGATGGGATGCCAATCCTGAGTGGGACCTTTAGGAGCTACTCTAATGCAAATATATGAATAACAAGAATTATGGCTGACTTTCATTGGTCAAATGGAGGTTAGGTACTGAAGTCCTCTGTCCATGAAAGGTTGACTAAAATGCTCTTACTTTTTAAATAGTGACAACAGAAAAGATACGTTTATTCTCATTTGGTTTTATCCATCTCCTTAGCATGGAAAGTCTCATGATTAACGGCTGGAACACATACTAGATACAGTGTGATAGCTTTGCTCACCCTTCCAGGGCAAGCAGTCCATTTGTTCCTGTTCCATTCAGTTCAGCCGCTAATTTATTTCAGAAAAATCTAAATATAAGTGTCTAAGTTATGAAAGGGGCTTAGTAAATCCTTTGATGACCAAATGTGGTAGAGAGAATAACATTAAATATTATAATTAAAAATGTTCTAATGTGCCTTTTTATAGCAAAAAAATTGTATGGCTATTAAATATTTAAACTGCAAAGTAGTGTTGAAAAATTGCCCACGATAAATTGGTCCCCCCTGAAGTTTCCATTTTCTAATATTCAGACACATAATCCCGGAAACATTTGGCTTTGATTCTTTCTTTGAGACATTAATGACAGTTATATAAGAAAACCATTGCAAATGAAAAACATTTCTAAGAATAACCAAGTTTGTTTTTCTGTCTTGCTTCAGGATGACTACTACGTTTTTGGCCGTGATGATCTCACCATGACTATTCAGTCAGTCTGTGATGGTTCACAGTGAAGCTTTTTTCTCCATGCTAATCACTGTCTCTTACTTGCAATTAAAAACATGGGCTTCTATCATTTCACAAATATTTGATTGTGATAGTCAGTTCAGAGCCAGCTTTGTCTTCAGTTTCTTAGAAGAAATGTAAACCAACAGATTCACAGTTGCAGTCATCCTGACACAAAACTACTATTAATGATACTGATTATTAATGACAGTTATATCATTGCAACCATGAATAATCTACTAATAATGTATTATGTGAGCTACAAATTTCAAGGTATTTTGACTCATAGAGTGCTATAAAGAATATTTTTGTTAATGTGTAATTCCTACTAACTTTTGGCTAAACTCTTTCCTCGGAGTGTAATGTCAAGTTAAAAACTATATTGTTTTTAAAACAAATAGCATCTTAGATCATTCAAATAGAAATAAATTTTAAAATCTAACTTGTTTTCACTATTTATGCTGTTTCTTTTTTTATCTTTTCTCAGTTTGGATAATGAAAACAGACACATCAGATTAATTTCTAGTAATTTTTTTTTCAAAACTTTTATTACTTATTTATTATGCTGCAATGCTTGAGTAGAAAAAGTTACTCTTTGGTGCCTCCATTTTCAAATTTCTCAAATCTCTCAGTCTCAGACATTGCTATAAAGAGCTCAGTTCTGTCACACCTTTCTCTTCCATGTATAAACAAAGCTCTAAGTGTTTGCAATTTTGGGGGGATTTCATTGCCACCAATATGTTTTATTTTTCATTGGACCTGAACAGTACTGTGTCTCTCCTTTCCCAGTGCCCTACTGAGATAACAGTATGAATAAAAATAAGTTAGCTAACACTTAATCCTGAACAACAAAGTTGATTATCTTCTGTAGGGGGGGACAGAATCTAGAGTACTGGGTGGGAATTACATCATCCTTTTTCTTTTGATGGGACTTATCCACTATTTATCAAATTATTTCATGACTAAGTTCTTTTGGATTCTTCTCTGCTCCTGGAATACTTCAGATTCTTCTATGAGTGCTGTTCCCTGTCTACATTCCACTGTGCAGGGGTATATGCACTTAATGCGCCTGAGACCAGAAGATTCTTGCTAGCAGCATCCTTTGGTCTGCACCTACACCCCTTACCTCCTCTTGCTCCAAACTGAGGGCATAAGGAGTGGCTCAGACTGACCACGTCTCCAGTTCTTTGTACTGCTTGTGGTCTGAGAGGAAGTCTCTTCAGTGTTGGCAGTATTAGCTAGCTTCTTCTGTGTCTAACTCTAATGACCTGTAAATAGTTTTTTAGGTAATAGGTTTTTTAAAAAATCAGTTTTAGCATAATTTTTTGTAGCATGGGTCTTGAGGGTCTCTCCCCCTTTCTCCCCATATAGGGTGCTTAGTATGCCCAAGATCCCAGGATTTAAGCATTGCATTTTTCTGACCCTGCACCTTTCTGCACAGTGACGACCACCTCAAGGGCTTCTACAGCCCTAGGGAAACTCACATCCCCACAACGTGCAACATTTGTCAATCCTTCCCAAACCAAACCCATCAAGTGAGTACAGGCTTCAGAAAGTCCTACTGGACCTTGCTATGAGGCATCAGTCCCACTCTAGCCTGCCAGACCACTCTGTACCTTCAGCAGAGACGTGGAAAAGAGCCCCTCCAACCCCAGTGACCTCCAGCTCTGGGGCTGATAGGAGTAGAGCTAAAGATTTCTCCAAACAGTGGCCTGAGGAGGGTAGGAAACACACTCACAAGAACTGAAAGAAATACCCAGTCAAATCCTCTTCCCAAGAGAGGACTTCCTCTCTGACACCTTCCACGTTGGGTGAAACTCCAAGCCCAGTATGGGAGTGTCAGAAGCTCACAAGGAGCATGGTACCAGTCTCCCAGTTCTGAAGACTAAGAGCAGTCCAATCCTTCATTAACCAAAGAAGCAGGACTGTCCCTAGCAAGAGAGAAACAGTGGATGCCTCCTAGAGCAATGATGCCATCATGCCATGATAAGGAGTTGTCAATACCAAAGACCACACCAAGAACACTCCACCAGTGCTGCAAAAATGAATCCCTTCCACTCCCTTGAGTCTGGGGATAAATGCACTGCCCATGAGGCTATTGCAATTGCCTTGGATCCAGAATCCTCAGTCCTGTTGGAATCAGTCCAGGCAAGGGAAGTCCCCACACCATCAGTCCAGAAGATGTAAGAAAGGGAAAGTTGCCTTCTTTACTGATTCCTTCTACCAGCTGAGGCATAATGAGGCCCCTGGTACTGAAGGCACCACCCATGGAGTCAGAAGATGCCTCCTCACTGACAAGTTGGGCATGAGTGGGAGAGCATCACCACTCCAATTGAGAAAAAGGCTCAGCCCAGACAGAGTATCTAGAGTTTCTTGTCCACCGTCCCAATCTCAGAAGAGAGACTATCCATCTTGGGATAGGTCATACCCTGCTTCATGGGGACCACCTCAATTTCCATTTAACCCTTCGTACAAGCTTTTATTGGGGCCCATCACATCCATACATGGAATATCCTGAGCCTATTCAGCCCCATTGGGAATCCTGAACCTCCTTAGGAGCTCAAGGAGAAAGAAGAATCAGATCTGACAGAACCACCAGCTCTGATGGGGTTATCATTATCATCATCATCATCCCTTTGGCATTCAGAGGACTAAACTCTTCAGGAAATCACCTAGATTGTTTGTGTCCTTCTTGTAACATAGGAGGGGTGAAGCAAGCTCATCCCAAAGACTGTCCAAATGGATTTCAGGCTGCATCCTGCTCTGTTATGAGTTAACAGTGACCTCCAAGGTGTGAAAACCCATTCGACTAAAGCTCAGGCTGCATCAGTACCCTCACTTTGAGAGGTCCCTCTCCTGGAAATATGTAAAGCTGCAACATGGGGCTCTGTTCACACTTTTACACCAGGCATTACACCCTGGTGCAAGCTTCTACAACTCATGCATCCTTCAATTGAGCAGTCCTCCAATCAGGAGGAAGGAGCTGGAGTCCTCATTCCCTTGTCCTCAATGAATATCGCTTGGGAGAATACACACAAGGACCATCACTCAAAGAACTCCAGTTACTGTAAGATGTCATGTCAGCATCTTTCTACAGCCAGACTTAGGGCTTGTCTACATTTGTGGCAATCAGCCTGTAGGGTATGTGTAGATACACACTGCAGTGAAAGGCAAGCTGCATCCATACTGGGGTATGTAGGTATATGTGATATTGAAAGACTCTGGCAAGGAGGATGCAGCAGGAAAAGGCGCTGGCAGCGGGGAGGCAGTGGGGCACGACACTGATAAAAATAGCAATGTTGACATGGTAGGCACTGCTAGGGTACATAGAGAGATGTGTAGGGTACGTAGCCCAAGATTCTGGCTTGTCTTTACTATACTTGCATAAGCAGTGTGTCATATGTTTGTGGGCAGCAGGTTTAGGAAGAAATCACTTGAGACCAGAGAGCAGCCAGCTTACAAAGCAACCATTTATTTACAGACACTCACTGACCTGGCCAGCCAGTTGGAACTGGCTGGCTATCCCCTAATAATCTAACTCAGTTGCCATAGGAACAAAAACCACGACAACCAAATACACAACATATTCCTCCCCCCTTAAATAAGAACATCCCCTAAATAAAACAAACACTAGTCTAGAGAAGGAGGTAGACTGCCTCCATTCCCGGCTAAACCCGGGGGATTATTTTGCCCCATAACCGTGGGTTCGCCCTACCTAAAGATCCAGCCATTGAGGAGGTCTTCTGTCTCTAGGTGGATTACGGCAAACTTCTGGTGTTGTTGCACCCGAAAGTACCATGGGCGCAGGCCGGACAATGGGCTCAGGGTTTGCAGCACGAATGGGTGAGGAGGTGGTATCAGCTCGAGCCAGGCAAAGGGGTATCTCAGCCGCCGGCAGTAATGGAGGAGAACAGTCAGGAACAGGTGATTCTTGATTCGGTGTCTCGCCAGAAGAGGTGAAGTCAGACAACTCAACTGAAGATGTGTCCTGAGGGTTGGCATGACCTGGCAACAGCTGATCTACATGTCACCCCCAGGTGAGATTCTCTGCAGTCCGGAATGTGTAAGAAACAGGTCCTGTTTGAGTGATGATCATGGCAGGGACACATTTAGCTCCAGAAGTATAATTCCGAGCCAAAACCAGCTGTCCCGGGCTAAAGGTTTGGTCTTTTGCTCTGGGTGCCCGTCTGATGACTTGATCTTGCTGCTGACGCACAATTTGTCGGGGTTCAGAAGGTTTCCGCAGATCAAAGCAAGTACGCAGCTGTCGTCCCATCATTAGAAAGGCCGAGGATGCCTTGGTCATGGCATGAGGTGTGTTTCTGTAGGAAAGTAAGAAGGTATCCAGATGCTTTGGAATGGAGTGTTGTCCCCGTACTGATTTCAAAGCTTGTTTCATTGTCTGCACAAATCTTTGGTGGATGAGTGATATGGTGCTGAAGTGATATGGTGTATTCCATTTGCCTTCATAAAATTTTGAAACTCCTGAGAAACTAACTGCGGTCCATTGTCACTCACAAGTTGTTCTGGCAGACCAAAACGACTAAAGAGTCCCCGTAGTTTTTGGATAGTACTCTCTGCAGTAGTGGACTGCATTATAGAGACTTCTGGCCATTTAGAATGGGCATCTACCACCATCAAGAACATGCTTCCTTCAAGGGGCCCAGCAAAGTCAACGTGAATACGTTGCCATGGGTTTTCAGGCCAGTCCCATGGGTGTAGGGGTGCCCACTGGGGTGCATTCCTCACACCCTCACATGACATACAAGCTTTTGCTTTCTCTTCAATAGCACTGTCCAATCCAGGCCACCAAAAATAGCTTTGTGCAATTTCCTTCATGCGCACTATTCCACAGTGACCGGAATGTAGCTGTTCTAACATCTGTGATCTCAGTGGTGGTGGGATAATGACACATCTCCCCCACAACAAACAACCAGATTGGATCGATAACTCCATCCTCCTGGACATGTAGGTAACAAGGTTGGGTGAGACCGGAGAGGTGTGTCGAGATTATCCATGCATCACTAGGTCCATAACTTGGGACAATACTGGGTCAACGTGAGTTGCCTTTTTTATCTGAGTAGCAGTGATGGGTGTATTCTCTACCTGTTCAAAGTAGAAGATTTCCTTTTGGGCACTATCTTGATGTTTGACTGGCAAAGGCAACCTTGAGAGACCATCTGCATTGCCGTGCAGAGTGGATTTCCGATATTTAATTTCATAGGTGTGCACTGAAAGTAACAATGTCCAATGTTGCATACGACTAGCAGCTAATGGGGGAATGCCTGTGTAGGGTCCAAAAATTGACGTCAGAGGTCGATGGTCTGTAAGAAGAGTAAACGTCTGCCCAAACAGGTACTGATGAAACTTCCGGATTCCAAAAATGATTCCCAATGCCTCACGTTCGATTTGGGCATAGTTAGTTTCTGCTTTGCTTAGAGTGCGTGAAGCAAAAGCAATGGGTCTCTCTTCTCCCGAAGGCATAATGTGTGACATGACTGCTCCCACTCCATAAGGGGATGCATCACAGACCAATTGTAGGCATAAGGATGGATCAAAGTGTGATAGAACTTCAGAATTTAGCAATGCATCCTTAGCTTTGTTAAATGCAACATTACAGGCTTCAGTCCACTTCCAGGCCTTGTTCTGCCCAAGGAGTTCATGAAGTGGTTTTAGCAGTGTGGCTAACTGTGAGATGAACTTTTCATAATAGTTCAATAGTCCTAGAAATGAGCGCAGCTGGCTAACATTTCGAGGTGGGGGAGCCTCCACAATAGCCTTAACTTTTGCAGGGTCCTTATGAAGACCCGCAGCATCAATGATGTGTCCCAAATATTCAACAGAGGGCTGGAAGAATTCACACTTGTCTTTGCAGACTCGTAGGCCATACTCTTCCAGTCTTTGTAGGTTAGCCTCTAAATTCTTTAAGTGATCCTCTTCATTCCTTCCAGTGACCAGGATGTTGTCCAGATAGCACTAAACTCCTGACAAGCCACACAAGATCTGGTCCATCGCCCTCTGGAACAAGGCGGGAGTAGACGTTATTCCGAAGGGTAGGTGACAGTATCGATAAAGCCCCTTATGAGTCACAATAATCAACAGCTCTTGAGACTTTTCATCAATGTGCATCTGTAATTACGCTTGACTCAGATCAATCTTACTGAACTTTTGTCCCCCCAGCCAGGCCCGCAAAGAGGTCATCAATGCGAGGAAGCGAGTATTGCTCCTCACACAACACCGGGTTGACAGTGACTTTAAAATCACCACAAATCCGGAGGGAGCCGTCTTTCTTCACTATCGGAATGACAGGATTTGTGGAACGACCCATGGGCTATGGGTAACTGGTATTAGAACTCCATTGGTGACCAGGCGCTCCAAGTCCGCTTCAACTTTTGGCCTGATGGCATAAGGCACAGTTCTGGCTTTCAGATATTTTAGTGGACTATCAGGTTTAATGTTCAATGTCACAGTGATTCCCTTCATATTTCCCAGATCCTCTCCAAAAACAGCGGCATGTTTCCTTAGTATAGTGGTCAGACCGGTTTCTTCTTTAGTCATTCGGTGCACTTCTGCCCAGTTCAGCTGAATCTTCCCAAGCCAAGACCTACCCATTAAGGCTGGGTAATTACCTCTCACCACAAACAGTGGCAATTTAGCAGCCTGTCCATTGAGCTCCACCTTAACATCAATAGTGCCCAACATGGGCACAGCTTCTCCCGTATACGTCTTCAGAACCGTTTTTGTTGCCTTAAGCGGAAGATGCTGTAGCTTTTTTTTATACACAGTATCGGAGATCAACGAGACGGCTGCACCGGTGTCCAGTTCATGAGTATAGGTTTGCCATCCAACAACGGGGTTACCCAGTATTCATGTGAGCCCATTGCCAAAGACAAAACGTGCAGTGGCACTTCTTCTTGCGATGAGGTGTCACCTTGGTCATCCTGGGTCTGCTCTAGGGTATGCAGGGTTCCCCTTTTTTTTTGTTTACAGGCACACTCAATGTGTCCCTTTTTGCCACAGTGTCGACAGACCAGGTCCTTACACCAGCATTCTGATGCCTGGTGACCCGGCTTACCACAGCAGTAACATTCCTGACTCCCCACAGTTTTATGGGTAGGTTCTGATGACACTTTATGCACCCTAGGGGATGGACCCATGTAGTGCACCTCCTTTGTAGCCAGTTCCATGGAGACAGCAATATCAACAGCCTTCTGTAAGGTAAGCTGAGCCTCTGTCAGTAGGCGCTTCTGTATAGCTTCACTTTGCAGGCCACACACTAACCTGTCACACAGGGCATCATTTAACATCTCCTTAAATTCACAGTGTTCTGCAAGCTTTCTTAAAGTTGCTACAAATTGTATAACTGTTTCATCATCTTTCTGGTCTTTTTTGTTGAACCTATATCTTTCAGCAATTACCAGTGGTTCTGGAGGAAAATGGGACCCCAGGATTTCCACAATGTCACTGTAAGATTTGTTCTCAGGCTTAACAGGGTGTAGTAAGCTGTGTAGCAGGGAGTAGGTTTTAGCCCCTACAACACTTAAGAATACTGGCACCTTCTTCGCGTCTGTAATGTCATTTGCAATAACAAAAAGCTCAAAACGCTCAGTATACACATGCAACTGCCCTGTATTCTCATCAAAAGGTTCCAGTGGCCCTGTAAGTGTAACCATGGTATTAGTTTCAGTTTCACAGTCAGTGCAAATGTAAGCGGGGGAATGGTCCCGCTATTGTGGGGAACTTTCCTGGCTTCTGCACTACCCCGGTGAAGAGGGCTAGCGAAAGGATCCGAGTCCTCGCTCCCACTTCCTTTACCCAGAGGCCTCCCTGCTCTTGAGGACTTCCCTTCCACTCTCCTGTCTGGCAGAGTCCTCATAAACCCCGNCAGGGAGTAGGTTTTAGCCCCTACAACACTTAAGAATACTGGCACCTTCTTCGCGTCTGTAATGTCATTTGCAATAACAAAAAGCTCAAAACGCTCAGTATACACATGCAACTGCCCTATATTCTCATCAAAAGGTTCCAGTGTCCCTGTAAGTGTAACCATGGTATTAGTTTCAGTTTCACAGTCAGTGCAAACAAGCAACAGCTAAAAGAGTTTGGTAGGTTTTTTTTTTTTTTCCTTTTTCTTTACCTTGACTTCTACTTCCTTCTGTTGCTGGGGCAGCACAGGAATCCCATCCTCGTCGCCACTTTGTCATATCCTTGGGGGCAGCAGGTTTAGGAAGAAATCACTTGAGACCAGAGAGCAGCCATCTTACAAAGCAACCATTTATTTACAGACACTCACTGACCTGGCCAGCCAGTTGGAACTGGCTGGCTATCCCCTAATAATCTAACTCAGTTGCCATAGGAACAAAAACCACGACAACCAAATACACAACACAGTGCCTCATCATTTACACTGCTATTTATACCCATGCTAGCTGCGTGTGCAGTGTCTGTACTCTAAATGCTGCTGTAAGTGTAGACATACCTTTAAGTAGGGAACACAGAGCTATAGCTAACTGCCACTTGCTGAGCCTGGGCTTACTCAAAATTGGCATGAAAAATACATTGTTTAGCCATGTCTTTGATCATTGAAGACAGGAACATTTTTTTCATTGTGTTATTCTTCTCTTCTGCACTATCCCAACAACTTCACAATATCTTCAACAAATGATGTTACCATTTCAGCTGAACATATGACGTGATCAATGCACCCATAAGTATACCCAACACCACTTAAGTCTTGCTACATTGATACTCTATAGTTATTTGGGAAATTGTGTATCAAACTCTTATATCTCTCCTCTTTTACCTTCAATCCTAGGGACTTGCCTTCTCATTCTAGACTCATAACATTGCTGTGTAAACAAAGGAGTGCTGTATTTAATGAGTAAATACAACACACAAAATTACCTGTTGTAAAGTGTTCTTAAAAGAAATAAATATGAAAATATGGATCATTATACAAAAAGAAGTAAGTAGAGAAATGATGACTTCTCAGAGTAGAATGTTTCTCATAGTTGGGTGTGTCATCTGATTTTGCATTTATATGGTGTGATGTGTCTGCAATGGTTAATACAGTTTTTAATTTACAACTGATTGCAATTTCACAAACATGGGGCTAAGGTAACACAGATGGACTCAGTCCAGAAGAATAAGTTGATTATAGGAGAGAAAGCTGCTGTTTATACACCTGTTTATAATTACCAATGCTATAAGAGGAAATGCAGAAGAAACGTGTGACTGCTTAATGAGCTTTTCATAATTTTATATTTTTAAAAGTCCACAAAGACATGTGGAAGGCAATCCATTGTAAATTATAGCAATCTGTTAAAATGAATATCCAATTGCCACCAAAATCCCAGTATCCCAGTAATAATTTCCTGCTGTGATACCATCTGAAAACATATTCTGCCTCTAACAAAACTAGAATCTTATTCATTCCCATAACATCTTCATTTGATGAGCTCTCACATTATTTTTATAGGTTAAAAAATATAAAGGCAGCTGCTGAGACTTTCTATTTACAAAGCACCCATGTGGTTTGAGGAGTCCATAGTCTCTTACCCATGGATATTTGCAGAGATTCAGCCCATATTTAGTAGTGAGCGGCAGCTGGTAATTACCCACTTTCATCCATCCAACTGCTCTCTTGACTTTTATATTAAACATTGTCAGCTCTTCTTTCATCCTGCTGTAGTCCTAGATGAATTGAAGAGGTCTATGGTAATTCCTGTCTCCAACAAAGTATCTGCTGATCTGGTTTCTTCTATAAATCAAGAGGTTGTTTTCAATATATCATTCCTGCCAAAAGTGATCAAGTAGCTAGTCATTTTTTAGGGGCTGCCACGTAACACCTCTCCTAATAATAATATTATCATCTAGCATTTATGTAGTGCTGTACACATTCAAAGCACCATAGGAACATTAACTAATAAATCTCAGGAAGGTGCAGACAAGAGGAAAGAAGAATGAAAGGAGAGGAAAAGAAAGAAGGGAGAGAGGAAATTGGAGAAGAGTTAATGTGACATACTAGTAATATTGAGCCAAATTGTTGTTGCCCTAGATAGGGCATCAAAGAGGAAAAATGGAGAAAATCACCGCCTACAAAGGGATGAAATTATTTACTCCATTCTACTGATTACCAAGGGGATATCCTACCAAAGAAGTGCAAAACATTCTCAGCATCATCAAATCTGTTTGCAGCTTCAGGCGGCCTTCTGAAATTTCTCACTGCTGTGAGATCTTCAAATAGAACAAAACCCCTTTTTCCACTGTGGCTGGCTGGATGATTTCATACCATCCTTTCAGTTGCTGATTCATGCTTAAATGACCTCCAGATCCAGGATGGATGATTGCAACTCATTTTAGAGGAGCACCAGTTCCATTTAAGTTAAGGTTGTGTAGACCTTTCTGTTTAAAGCATAACCCTTCTTAGTGCCCTAAAATCTGTAAGTTTACTAAGATTGCCTTGAAATGTGGTATGCCACATGAAGGTGTGGGATTGGTTTACTGATCCAAACTTGGGATCATTTGAGCATAGGCTCCCAAGGTATAGCCCTCCCAAAATACCTGCTTTATTTAAGCTTGACAGATTCTTACTTTTAGAGGGCACACCTGGGGTCAAACCTAGGGCTCCATTCATCCCCTAAATGGCCCTATTTGCTCAGCATTTACCTCAGCTAATGAATGGCACCTGCTGCCTTTTGGGGGAAGCATATTGAAATCATATTCAAAAAGGAGTTAAGCTCTCTAGAGCGGTGTGAGCCTAACTCTGAGGGTACGTCTATACTTACCCGCTGGTTCGGCGGCCAGCAATCGATCTTCTGGAATTGATTTATCGCGTCTTGTCTAGACAAGATGCGATAAATCGATCCCGGAAGTGCTCGCTGTCTACGCCGGTAATCCTGCTCTGCAAGAGGAGTAGGCGGAGTCGACGGGGGAGCCTGCCTGCCACGTGTGGACCCGCGGTAAGTACTTTTAAGTTCTAACTAAGGTACTTCGACTTCAGCTATGTTATTCACGTAGCTGAAGTTGCGTATCTTAGTTTGAACTGGGGGCTTAGTGTGGACCAGGCCTGAAAGACCCCACAGATTATACTGTGCATGTACAGAAACCCTATTCAAGAAACTTGCTACTATTCACAAAAACTGATGGCTCATGGGGCCATGCAGTGGCCGTAGAACCTGAGCTACAGCAAAGCAAGTAAATATTTTGGTAGAAATCTAAACCAGAAATGATGGCGTATTGCTACAATCTGCCTGTGTCAAAGGGTTTTTTTATGGGAGGGAGGGGGGGAATGTAATCAATACAGTGGAAAATTCAAAAAGCACTCAAACTCTATTCAAAAAGAAAATAAATTGCACATGTGACAAGGGGAGGAGGAGGGGAAATAGGTGTCAGAGGTATGGGGGAGGGGGAAGGGAGAGGGCTTAGGGGCTTCAGAAGGGTTTGGTGGATTATGGGGAGGAAAGAGGGACTCCGATTAGGGAGATGGGATGGGGAGTGAGAGGGATGGAACACTGGGAGAGGTAATATGAAGGTAGGTGGCAAGGTGAGTGGGGGAGATTAGGGGCAGAGAACACCTGTCAGCCCCACATTCTCCCACATCGTGTGTGTGCCAGGATCTAGTGGGTCCCTATTCCTCCAGGAAGATCTGAGCGTCTCTCCCTATCCCTCCCCAATGTGAAGACCAGGAGTTCGGGGCATTACCCAACTCCCTGCCCCATGTGCTGGAATCTGGGGGGTTTCTGAATCTCTCTCTCTGCAGCCCCACATGTGAGCAGGGAACTCAGAATTCCTGTCACTTGGGGGAAGAGTTTGAACCCCCTCCCATATCCTTTATGTGTGATCTGGGGGACTTGCTCTTTTCAGGGGGTTCAAGCTACTCTCCCTGCCCCCTTTTCATGTGCCAAGACCTGGGGTCCCTTGTCCCCTGGGGGTGGGGTCAGTCCCTCTCCGTGCTCGCCCATGTGAGCTGGGATCTGGAGAAGACTTGCCCTTCTGGCGGAGAGCTGACAACAGGCATGCTAAGAGCATGAACCAAGGACACATTGCTGAGACGGGTCAGGGGAGTCTTGATGCATAACATAGACCGTCAAGCGTTACTACTGGGGCAGAGGAGGAGGGATGAGAACCCCAGCTGAGATGAATGGAGCAGTTCTATAGAGCCCAACTTTGCATTGCACTGTTCCTTTATAGCAGGTATAAATAGCAACAGGTGGAGCTTTTGTAAGCTGTACACATTTTAGATATAAAATTTATATTTTATAAATATAAAACTCACCAATACAAAGAAAAAACTCTTTCTCCCCCACTATCCACATCTCTCTCTTGCATCCCCCGTGCCAGGAATCAGTTTTTGAATGTAACACAGATTCAATCCCAATGGGACCTTGTCAATTTCAACTTTAAATGCTACAAGGCTTTCCCTGGAAAGGTAAGCCAACCCAGCTGTTTTATTCAGCCACAAAGCACCTGAAAAGTGTGCAAAGCCAGAGAAAGTAATTTAATATACTGTGTCTTATTTAACCTGATTTAATGTGATCATTTATTTTATGTTCCTTCAAAGACTTTTACCTTGTGCGTTCTCTTTCCCTCAATGTAAACGCACAATGTGCCTGTTCATACACCCAGTAGTGCTTTTGTTGCAGAAAGCTGAAGAACCTTCACTGAGAATTTTTCGTTCTCAAACTGACACAGACTTCCTGGGTGTCATTTTCAGATGTGCTCAGCATTAACTTGAATGGGAACAGAATTCAGCCAGTGCTTAGGGCCAGATTTACAAAGGTATTTAAGCACCTTTAGATGCAGATAGACATCTAGTGAGATTTACAGTCATGCCTAAGCAAGTTAGATGCCTATCTCTCATTGAAGTGAATGGGGCTTAGGTGCTTTGGAAAATCCTAATAGGCCCCCATGTGCAATGTTAGGGGCTTAAATACCTTTGCAAAACTGTCTCTTAGAGCTTTTAAAAATCCAGCCCCCTATATTTTACTTGTATTATTGTGGTGCCTAGGAGCTCCAATGATGGTTCAGAACCAGAACAAAAAGACAGTCCCTGCCTCAAAGATCTTATAAGACAAGAGCCAACAGATGGATACAGACAGATAGGGGAGTACAAGGAAACAGTGAGATAATATTTGTCCACATGACAGGCAATTCATCTCCAGGGAGTGTTCTCATTCAGCTGGGGTGGGATTTAGGACACATCCTGTTTTTGGCAGTGCTTATTGATTAATTTAAGCAGCTCTCCACTCATCTTCCTGGTTTATGTGAATCCTCTTGTTAGGCTCCAACCATGTACCGTATAGCGAGCCTGACTGCCTAACTTGGGGCTGTGGATTCCATTGGGAGGTGGGGTACTTAAAATGTAAGTACTTTTGCAGATCTAGCCCAACACCCAGGTATTTCACAAGGTTCACATGCATTCTCAATCTGTGGTCATACCCTAATTCCTACATAATTGTTCTCCTTTCCAGTGCTCCACAAAGTACTGGTAAAAATAATGAATGACAGATCAGGGTTCTACTCAATTCTATATTTTCTCTTAGTTATCCTTTGGCATGATGACACATATGCCAGGTTAACAGCGGGGCAATACTGCAGAGAAATACTCTTAGATTATCCTGTTTGTTCTCAAGAGATCCCTGTAAAAGACAGGATGCTCAGACCAAACTACTATATTTCTGCACTCAGCTTGGAAAAGTTGCAGATAATACATTCTACATCATGATTTAAGGGAGCATTGTTTTAATGTGAAATCAAATCCAGAAATACAAAATTCTCTTTTAGTAGTTAAACCTCTAAACTTTACTTAACCCGTTACTTAGAAGCGGTTGGTATGTTTCCTGCCACTACTAAAATTATGCCTCTGCCGCTAGCTTCTATTTTCCCTGGTGTAACCAAAATCAGAGAGTTTGGCAGGCTAATCAAGATTGCCTTCTTAATCAAATCTGTGACTCCAAAGCAGTCTTCTTTTAGTAAATCTTGTTAAGTCATTAAGCTTTAATAGACAATTCATTTTGCTCTATCAGGAACTTAGTTGCTACATTGGTTTGTCTTTTATCTGAACTTTTATCTAGCAGGATGTCAAAACTGGATTTCTTAATTAACTAGATCTATAATTAATGCTGGATGAAAAAGAAATCATTAGCAGAAATGTATGTCTGGAAGAATTCGATCTCAATGAGATTATAAAGACTAATCTGCACTATTTTGTCACAGATGTGTAAGATCTGTATTATCTTCTGCCTCCTGAAATACACTCAGATGACAGTATATAGAAGTGTTGCCATTGACACCCTCAGTTACTACTGGAAGTCACTTCAATCCTATCCAGTACAATAAAGACTTGGTTTGAAGCCCACATGGGCGTTGAAGGCATCAAATGTGTAAGTATGGGGTTCACTTACAGTACATACAGGGACAGCTACAGTTGTAGCAGGGAGTAGAGGCTGTGACATCTGCAGCTCTCTGGTTTGGGATGGAATGTTCATGAAAAATTACTGTAGAACTTCCCCCTTGGTTAAATGCAAACTGGCAATTGCAGTTCTCAGAAACTAGAAGATGCTGCTTCTCACATATCGTTAAAGATTGTGGCATTATTCCCCAGGGTATTAAAATCAGATTACTTTAATTTTAAGAAAAAAGTAACTCTAGTTGTTTCAGGAGACTAATACTACATTATCCCTCCTCCCATATCATATATTCTGATAGTAATTTCTATATTTTCTATCCAGCATTACTAATTAGAAGCATTGGTGAACACATGGCTCAGGAACTTATAATCACTGCTCACATACTTACATCATTAGTAGCCATCCTGCAGCTGCACCAATGCTGAAAAATGGGTGCTCTCTTTCCTACAGCAGACAGGGCCATGTAGGGTCTGATCCTGTTCCTATTGACTTCAGTGGCTATTTCTGTACTTTATCAATAATCGTGTAGTAAATATTACAGATAATTGTGTGTGTGTGTAGCAGATACATTTTCTTTTGCCTATTCCTACTATATTACCACAAGAAGCTATTTAAAGGAAACAGAAACCTTATTGCCTTATTTAGAAACAGAGAACAGAGCAATTTTCTTCCTTTAAGATGGTTCATAAAACAATAATGTTGAAAGTCATGCAGAATTAACCATCTCTTCTAAACAATTTGCAGGACAAATCCCATAAGCTGTTGACTTTTTGTTTCACTGACATGTTTTCCTTTTGCAAACATAATTGAAACTGTATTAGGATTCAATTGCTTTAAAACTCTGAAACAAACATAAAATATGACTAGCTTCTTGTTTCCCAAATTACGTTTAAAGTTGTATCATGAAAGCTGATAAAAGGAGAGACTCCTACCAGCTGATTCACAAGAAGCCTCAACTTTCTCTTGAAGAACAGATGGCTCTCATTAACTCTTTGTGTATGGTTGGAAATGTAAATGTTTTTGCCCCAGCCTCTTTCTAAATGAAATGTATAATATGGTTTCCCACATAACCAAGAGACATGACTCAGGCCTGCCTCTAGATATTTTTAGAAATAAACAGCGATAATGTGGACTCCCCCTTCTCTTTGTTTACATGAAAATCACTAAGCGATACATTATGAGCTAGACTACCCTCCCATACTAGGCAGTAATAGATAGCCTGTGTTAGAATCCAAGGGGAGATTCTACTATCTAGACCTTGGGTCTAGGCACGCAGCAGTGAACAACCCTTTGAATCTGCTTAGTCCCCATCCCTTGTGTGTATAGGCCCCAGATAAAATTTTCAAAAAGTACCTCAGGGCCAGGTTTCTAAAGGGATTTAGACATATGAGTCCACCATGTAGGCACTACTGACATTTTCAAAGCTGCAGCCCAGGTGCCATCTGACCCATAGCTGCCTATGTCCCCATGACACCTAAGTTTCCTCCGGACAGTATTTTCAAAGCAACCACAGAGCTGCTTGGAGCCCTAGCTCAGACAGCCACAAAGCAGGATTCTCAAGCTAGGCAGGGGAACAACTGTCCCAGCTGTGGGGCCTCATCCTGTAGGCATGCCCTGAACTTGTCTAAGACCTCATACCTGTCAGACCTTGCAGCAGACAGGCTGGATGTAGGCCACCAATAGGTGGGAAGGCAACATAGCAGCTGTACAAAACACAGGTAGAGGCACAGGCACCTGTAATGTGAGCATGATAGAGGTATCGAGTGTGAGCAGGAGACAGAGATACAGAAAGAGATGGTTTTGGTTACTGGAGCAAGGGCTACATAAGCAGCTGACTTAGCTTAGGTGCCTAACTCCATGAAAGGGTCCACAGATGAGGGTCCCGAGAGGAGGCATGTGCCTATCTCTGACCTCTCAGCCAGGTGCACCAATTCAGCTGCTTAGGTGCCTAAGCCCTTCTCCTCATCAGCCTCCTCTCCCCACCCTTCTCCTCAGCATTTCACTCTTGACTAACTTAGGCAGCTCCCTGTTCAACTGGCCAGCTTGTAAAACTCCCTTTCTTCGGCACTTAACTTACCCCAAGCACTCTATAGGGAGCATACTCATCCCAGAATCACCTACCTGGAGGCTGAAAATCCTACTAGGTGGGCCACCTAGGTAGGGTGACCATATTTCCCTATGCTGAATAAGGGACACCTGGTAAAATTACTTGTATTCAAGCAAGTTCAACGGCAATCAGTCAGAACTATGCAGTACAAATGTTCACATTAACATCAAGTTGACTGAGCCCACATTAAAAAGAAATACTGCATAGTTGGAGTCTTTTTATTTAACTTCTTATCTTTAAGGCTTTAGGATTCACACGAGGAGGAGCGACACACACTCCTACTCCCCCATACACACGCGGGGAGAGATGACACACACACACTCCTGTATACCTCTCTGACCGACTGAACCCTCTGCTCAACGCTCTCCGCCCTCCATGTCTGGCTAGGCCCCCAGGATGGACCTGCCTCTCCTGGTACCTGGCGCTGCCTCTTCCTAAGGCAACACATAGAGGATCACATAGGGTCACATGCTCCCCTCCCCAGATTTCTGTCAGGATTCACACCAGAATGTGGCCAACAGCAGGTTTTTGGTACTGTGTGGGAGGGAAGGGGTGGGAGCTGTTTCCAGCCACAGGGGAGGAGAAGGGGTGGAAGAGAGAACCTAGCCCGTGTCTTTGCAGAGCTCATCTCCCTCCCCCACCATAACCCAGCTGCCTTCTGTCCCCGGGCTACAGCACGGACATGAAGAGGTTAAGCCCTAAGCATGCATTGTGCACCAGGACCCAGGGAACCTGACTGCAGGGGCTTCAGTGAATGCGGTCAGAGAGGTGGTTCAGCAGGGGAGGGTGGGGACAGAGCAGCCTCATACTTCCTGGTGGCAGAACCCAGAGCAGGGGCAAAGAGGGTGCTAAGCCCCTGCCCGGGGGGCTGCTGTGCAGCCTGCAGGATCGGGGCACTAACAGGCTGGAAATTGCTCCCCACCACCACCACTCCAGAGGTTAGCTGAGGGGCGGACAGGCTTCCCCGTGCCAGCACTGTGCAGTGCTTTGGCACACACAGTGCTCTGCTCCTCCTGGCCAGCGCCCTGATCCAGAGGCTCTTGGACTTTCCTGGGGTGCCTGCCTAGCCAGAGGCAGTGGGGGAAGGAAGGAGCCTGCTGGCCAGGCTGTTGGTGAGCTGAGCGCTCTGACCAGGGGCTAGTTCTCCGCACAGCGCTGGGAGTGGGACATGCCCCACCTGGAAGGATATGAAGGAGCAGTAGGGCTGCGGTGGGGGCAAAGGGGCAAAGCAGGGAGAGGACAGCGAGATGGGGGAGCACATAAAAGGCCAATGGGTGGGCAGCAGAGGCAACACAGAACCATCCGCTGCCTGGCACCTATCCGCACACAGCAGCCTCTGCAGCTTGCAGCCAGTACCGGCCAGAAACAGGCCAGGGTCCTGCTGGCCAAGAGCCGGCACGCAGTGGGGGCTGCGTTGACAGACCAGCAGGGCCCTGCGCACTGCATCTTCGCCCCACCACCAGCCTTGCACTCTCTTTGTTGGCCACTGGACCCCCTACTCACTGCTGCTGGGCGGGCAGCTGGCAACCAGGGATCTGGCCAGCAGCAGAACCTGCCAGTACTGATGGGGCGAGAGAGACAGAAAATATGGTACAATTTGCTCATTTTTAAGAAAAAGTCGGGACACTTGCAGAAGGGCTTAAATATGGGACTGTCCTTTAAAAATGGGACATCTGGTCACCCTACACATAGGGATTAGGCACTGCTCCACTTGGCCAAGCAATGCCTAAATCCTTCTAAATATCTAGTTCTAAGTGATTTAAGATATATATATCGACACAAGCAGGATCCTGTGGCAACGAGTCTCAGAGCCCACGTATACAGACTTGGGCTCATGGAACTCATGCTACAGTGCTGAAAACAGCTGTGTCAACTTTGCAGCTCAGATTGGAGCTCAGGCTCTGAAGATCACACTCATGCTTCCGAGCCAAGTTCCAGCCTGAGCCACAACATCTACACAGCTGTTTTTAGTCCCATCACAGGAGCCCGAGTTTGTATACCTGGGCTGTGAGACTCACCGTCGCGGGATCCTGCTTGCTGTGTAGAATACCCTCGGGAGCCAAAGTCTCATTTTTAAAAGTAACTTAGGCAATGAGGAATCTATGTTTAATTGGCTTTTAATGAGACCGACACTCTTAAAGACTAGATTTTCAAAGATATTTAGGGTTCCTGCAGGATTTTTGTAGGCACCTAACTAGGTTAAGCACCTAATTCCCATGAAATCAATAGGATTTAGGCAGCTAACCTATGTAAATGCTTTTGAAAATCTCACCAGGTACCTAACTATTTAGAAAATCTGACCCTCACTCCTAACTCATATGAATACTTTTGAAAATGTTACCATCAGTCTAGACCTAAATTGCCTTTTTCAATAAAAAATGTCTAGACGCAACATTTTAAAATATGTAATGTCTATTAAATCCTTCTTTCTGTGTATTTCTATTATGATACCAAAAATGTTATAAAATGCCAACAGTAATGACTAAAATCTTTTAAGGAAAGTTGTATTTAAATATTTTGGGCTTAGCAATACTCACCCTGCCTTCCGGGAGGTTTTGAGGTTTAATTAACTGATGTTTGTAAATTTGTTTGAGATCCTCAGATAAAAGGAGCCACAGAAGTGCAAATTACTATCATAATTGGTCTGGGGAGATGTCTGTGCTTTCCTATATAAACTATATTGCTTTCTAGCAATGCTATTGATGGAACAATAATCCACACCGTGTAGGGTCAAGAACAGGAGTTTATTACGCACAGCGTTGGTGGAGTGTCACTTTGCTTATTAGGCTCAGAGACACTGCAGAACAATTAATTGCAATAGATTATATAGGGTGCATACTCGGCAAAGAGAAGCGACGGGGATGGGTTCTAGTAGCAAGACAAGATAAGCACAATAAGCCAATGGTCTAAAAGATTACATAATGTCTCCGCCCAAGGCTCAAATTAACACATTGCTGACACACAGGTAATTATCCCCAAACTATGTCTATTAAAGTGTATAGGTTAAATCCTAATTTTGGGGCCCAGGGGAATGAGGTAGCAGCTCTCTCATTTGACCAACAGGTACATTCCTGGAGATTTAAAGCAAAAAAGCAGTAATTAATACTTAACAATAACAATTGTTAATAAGTTTACCCTTGCATTTCTGTGGGCTAGGACTGGCATATATCTGTGAGGGGAGGGTGTCATAACTCATGTCAATCATGTTAGGCCTCTCCCCAAACTCTGTCTGGGATCTGAGGGGTATTGTACCACTATCTCCTCCCTGCATTAGGGAGTAACCGTGAGGCCTTTCTCAGTGCTTCATGTGTCTGTAACTCACGAGAAGGATGTCCAGTTACATTCGGAGTTATGCTGACTCTGCTCACTGACTTGAAACGCACAAGGTTATCTGTTTACCCCAGCTTTCTCTTAGCTATGTATTGTTCTTTGTTAGCTAGTCCTCATCTTGTCCTATATAAAAAGGTCTTAGCAGAAACTGTAGTTAAAATTTTACATCCACAGCAAATGAATTTTGGCCCTTCACTATTGTGATCAACCCTTAGTGGATCTCAAATGGAATTTCCTCTCACATGATCAGTGAAATTTTGGGCTGGAAGGCGGATGTGCCATTGTGCTTCAAACATTAGAAGTAAGTGCTTCAGGCATGCAAATTACCTTATATATATTAAGTCCTCTGTATTTCTCATTGAGATCACAACAAAAAACTGGATGTGCAGTTATCTTTACGTTGATGAAGATCAGAGACCAGGTTACATAAACTGATGTTCTGGTGCCAACATACATTATGTAGTTGACAAGGCACTGTCTGTTTTTTAAATCCCATATATAACTGAATAATTAAACATGTACTATTCATAAACAATCAAGACTAAACTGTGGCTGGGATACACTGCATGGGTACGTGGGAAGAGAGAGGGTACAGTGAGACTCTTGGCTGTGCCTGTACAAAGTCAGCTTGAATGCAGACTTCTTTGAGCACCGGGATGTTTTGCTGGCTAATGTGGCATAGGTCAGGACATGACCAGGATTGCATGTTGGGAAGAAGACAGCTGTGTTATAATTAATATAACAGCAGCACCTAGAGGCCTCAGCTGAAATTTGTATCAGCAAATCAGAAGTCTGTATTAGCAAAAAAAATGAGGAGTCCTCTGGTTTTTTTCAGCTGAAATTGGATGCCAATTGTGCAGAGCATTGTATTGTCTCTTACCAAATGTTTGTACCTGTCCTGAGCAGTTTACAGGCTAAATAAACTAGACAAACAAAAAGGAAGAGGAGAGAAAATAGAGGTGAAGTAACTTAGGTAAGGTCACACAGCAGGTGAGTGGCAGTGCTAGGAAGAGAATGCAAATCTCCTGACTCCCAGTCTAGTGCCTTATCCATAACACCATGCTGTATCTCAGATAGGGACATGGGGCATTTCATATTTCCTAAAGTGGCATAGCCATTATTCTGTGTGCCACCCCAGCACCTTTGAGATATTATCCTAAATTTGCCTTTTGCAGTCAATATGCTGAAGACCTCCACCAACACTCAAGTCCATACCACCTCATCTGCCTGGTTCACTTCTAGGTACTGTGGGGAAATAGAGCAGGGGGGCTTTCTTTTTAATAGCCAGAGCTGTGAATCTGAGGGCCCCAAAATAATACCGTCCAACAGAGATCTGTTATGCTAACTACCCTTACACAAAGCAGTACAGGCCAGGGCCCAGGCCAGGGCCTGAACTAGACTAGACTGCACAATTCCCTGCCAAACTCAGTCAAGGGTCATGACCAGAGGAGGGGGAGGGGGGGCAAGGAGGGAAAGAATAAAAAAAAAAAAAGCCCCAGCAGCAGCACTAATGAAATATGTTCATGACTAATGAAATATAATAACCACTTGTGTGAAGCAATAGGTAACTTTAGCTAAATGCAATATCTTAACTCATGCAGCTTCTCCTTTGGGTGATCTGTGACCCACTCCGTGATTCCAGCTATCTGCAAAAATAGCCAATCATAGATCCTCTTTAGGCGTCCCATGGAAACCCCCCACCCCCGCCAATCTTTAACCAAAAGACCCCAGAAAATAACATGTGTCTTGAGAAATGTACCCAAACTGGTGCCAAGTACCACCCCCGGGGAAAACCACCAAGCACCCCTCTACCCAAATAAACACCCACTTATCAGAAATTAATGAGGAAGGTACCGGGGGGCAGAAGGGTAAGGGGGGACTGACCCCAACCCTAATTTCTTAACTCTCGGTTTAAGGGAGGGACTGACCCCAACCCTAGTTTCTTAACTCGTGGTTTGGGGGAGGGGCTGACCCCAACCCCAATTTCTTAACTCATGACGTATTGTTTGTGCTTTGCTTGCGGTTTGATGAAATAAAACCCGCCTGCGAGCGGTCCTCGGGGTGTCAGTCTTCGGACAGGTATGTATGTCAATAAACTGGCCTCAGGCTTGAGTCTTTGAACTAAAATCACTGCGTGGGTGTCTTTGACCACGACAGTACAAAGTCCAGAAACTGCTCCTAGGTGAATGTTTACCTTGAAATTCAGAGAACTGGGAGAAGAGATTCTAAGGGAACAGGGAGAGGAAAGACTTATGTGGGGAGGAAGATGAAAGGAGAAAAAATATCCATTGAGAGCAAAGGATTCTGCGGTTCAGAGTGTTGAAAGGAAGTGCCTGTGTGGGAGTGGGATGAGAAGAGGTTATATGTTGGCAAAAAAGAGACTGGTTAGGATCTCTCCATCCCTGGTATAAAGAACAGATATTTCCATTTTTTGTCAAGTAAACATCAATATAGGAGCCAGTTCATAACCCACTGAAGTTAACAGAAACATTCAATGGGCTTTGGGTCAGGGCCATAAATACTAGTTTAACCAATTCTACTTTTTGAGAAAGCAATGTTTGACGTTGTCCTATGAATTACCTCTGCATTTACAGTGTGCTTTCAGAAACATTACAAAGATGTATGTGCACTGGAAAGTTACAACTTGCATGATAATGCATAAATAATATCTTGCCCTCATTTTTCATGCTGTTAGTTATATGGGTTGGTTTTAGGTCTCATATGATTTTATTTTTTTTTAATTTAGAGACTAGTTTTTAAGCTAAACATGGAAGCCTCCAGCCTCAGAAAGCTGTAGAAGAATGTCACATGAAAACATACACAGAAGAACTCTGTGTCAGCACCCTTGAGAGAGTAGGAATGAGGAGACTGCTAAAAACAGCAGCAAGGAGTTTCTGATAAAGAAATCAGAGGAAGTCAGCAGGTTGCAATTTTGCATCAGACCAAATTGGAAAAAGAGATACTAGGATACAGAAATTAATAGAATGTACTATCCATTTAAATCAGATAGAAAACCACTTTGATGACTAAGATTCAGCATATGAATTATATATACAAGCCCTTTATGCAGTGTGAGACTATAAACATGGAAAGCCATGCTTTAAGCAGCAGCTATAGAATTCCCTAATCAAGAAGTTCCCTCATTTATTAAGATCCCTGCTTCATCACAACGGGTCGTCTCTGGTAACTGTGGAGGATCAGGAATTCTATAACCACACCACATTTCAGTCTGCAGATCATGGGCATTCCAGAGAATAAAAGAGGAGTTGGATAAGATTGCCTTTGTTAGAGAGCTATGTAATGCAGGCAGCAAAGGAGAGTCCACAGTCTCAGACACAGAAATGGAAAAGGTGCTGTAATAGGGCATTCATCCCACACTAGCCCTGGAAGCATTAGTTTAGGCAAGAGAGGCCAATAGACTGCACCTGGAGGGGAGCTAGGATGCAATGAAGCTTAATTGGGGATGAAACTCAGCTGGGCAGAAACAGACGTGGCTCCTATAAAGCCTGGGAGCTGGTAACAAAGAAGAGTGCTTGCAGTGTGGAAGCACTTATGCTCCTTGATACCAGATCTAGGCAACTAGGAATAGATCAGTTTTCAGAGGGAGAGGGGCAAATAGTGGAGTCCTCCAAGGATCTGTACTAGGACCAGTGCTGTTCAATATATTAATAAATGATCTGGTAAAAAGGGTAAACAAAGAGGTGTCAAAATTTGCAGACAATATAAAATTACTCAAGATAGTTAAGTCCAAAGCAGCCTGCAAAGAGTTACAGAGGGATCTCAGAAAACCAGGTGACTCAGGAACAAAATGGCAGATGTAATTCAATATTGATAAATGCAAAATAGTGTGTATTGGAAAACATAATTCCAACTATACCTACAAAATGATAGGGTCTAACTTAGCTGTTACCACTCAAGAAAGAGATCTTGGAGTTATTGTGGATAGTTGTCTAAAAACATCCGCTCAATGTTCAGTCAAAATAGCTAACTGAATGTTAAGAACCATTTGGAAAGGGAGAGATAATAAGACAGAAAATATAATGCTACTATATAAATCCCTGATACACCCACACCTTGAATACCATGTGTAGTTCTGGTCACCCTATTGCAAATATATATATATATATATATATATATATATAAAAATTGAAAAAATACAAAGAAGGGCAACAAAAATGATAAGTGGTATGGAACAGCTTTCATATGAGGGGAGATTAAAAAGACTGGGACTGTTCAGCTGAGAAAAGAGACAGCTAAGGGGGGATATGCTAGAGGTCTATAAAATCACAAATGGTGTGGCAAAAGTGAATAAGGAAGTGTTATTTACTCCTTCAGATAACTCAAGAACTAGGGGTTACCAAATGAAATTTATAGGCAGCAGGTTTAAAGCAAACATAAGGAAGTACTCCTTCGCACCATGCACCTGTGGAACTTGTTGCCAGAGGATATTATGAAGGCCAAAAAAAAACTGGGTTCAAAAAAGAAGTAGATGAGTCAATCAATGGCTATTAGACAAGACAATCAGAGATGCAGTCCCATGTTTTGGGATGTCCTAAGCCTCTAACTGCCAGAAGCTGGGAGTGGACAATAGGGAATAGATTACTCAATAATTGCCCGGCTCTGTTCATTCCTTCTGAAGCAGTGGTTCTCAACCTGGGTATGCATACCCCTGGGGGTACACATAGGATACATCAGCTCATCTAGATATTTGCCTAGTTTTACAACAGGCTACATAAAAAGCACTAGTGAAGTCTGTACAAACTAAAATTTCATACAGACAATGACTTGTGTATTCTGCTCTATATACCATACACTGAAATGTAAGTACAATATTTATATTCCAATTGATTTATTCTATAATTATATGGTAAAAATGAGAATAAGCAATTTTTAGTAATGGTGTGCTGTGACTCTCCTGTATTTTTATGTCTGATTTTGTAAGCAAGTAGTTTTTAAGAGAGGTGAAACTTGGGGGTATGCAAGACAGATAAGACTCCTGAAAGGGGTACAGTAATCTGGAAAGATTAAGAGCCACTGCTCTGAAGCATCTGGCTTGGGCACTGTTGGAAGACAAGATACTGGGCTTAATGGACCATTGGTCTGACCCAGTGTGGCTATTCTTACGTTCTTATGTTAAGAGCCTGTAATAGGCAGTGTAGGAAGCAGTCCAGGAAGGGGCAGTAGGGTCTGGGAGAGTAAAGACCTGAGCTTCTGAGTTGAGGATCCCTGGCTTGGAATCTGATATAGAGTCTGGGCCTGGGTTCCTCTATAAGCCTCTGTGGGAGTGGCATGCTAGGGACAACCTATTTGGGGACCACCAGGGACAGTTTGGAAGGAGACTTTGATAATAACCCAAAAGGGTGAGAACTTTAGTGTGACTTGGTTGGAGGGCTAAGCCATGAAGAGGAAAGTGTTGCAGCTCTGGGAGCATGAGAGAAGTAACAGAGTGTGTGAGTGGGACAACGGGCTGAGCAACCCCAAGAGGGGCTTCAGACCATGTTGAAAACTAGTTCCCAAATGCGCCATGATGCAGCACCAGGGCAATAAGAGAGTGCATCCAATTACATTTGCACAGAGACTTGAGTCCTTAGCCCCTGCAACCACTGTGATAAAAAATGGGTTGTGCAAGAAGCAAAGAGATTGGAACCCATTAAATTTTGACAAATGCAAACCTTTGGTAATACCTGCAGGGGTGCTGAATCAAACATGGGAAAACTAACTCCATAGTAAAAAAATAAATAAAACAAAATTGTAATGTCATCCATACCTGGCATCTATACTTTTCATATGCACTAGGTCTGTGTCAGCTTGGTTTACAGTCTAGCTCAGAATGTCACCTAAAATATTCTACAGTAATTAAAATGACAGAAAAGCTGAATAAGAGACTGAGAGCTCATGTACTAGTGTACATTATTTCTTGAGTCAGTTAAAAGTATCATGTACTATGACTGATCTACTAAACTAGACACTACATGGTCAGTATGGATTGTGGGTTTGCAAGAAGCAGGTGTCATGGAAAACATTATTTTCAGGATTCCTATATGCTGACTGCTCCATACTGGTGCCCTGAGCCAACAAACACAGAGAATTCCTTTGAAAAAAAGAATAGTTTAAATAATGGGTCAACATATAACAAATCTGAAAATAGTTTTGTAAAACCCCAGACTTGAAGGAAATAAAAAATAGTGCAGATATTTCACAAAACCCAATGTCCAGCTGGATTCTACTACACCATTTCACCACCACTTTAATGCAACCAACTCTGCCCTGAAACACAGTAACTCTTTGGCAGCTAAATGTACTGTATATAACCTAGAAAAGACAAAGACTTAAGGGGAAATATATTAGGAGTGCAAAAATAGTAATACCTTCTAGGTATTAATATATTTGAAGACAGGGAATTATTCACATATTTAGACGATGGTAGAAGTAGAAGCAATGGCCTGAAGCTAAAAAAGGCAAAATGTAGGCTAGATATTCTTACCAGCACGAGCAATTAGACAATGGAATAAACTCCCAAGGGAAGTGGTCAAGACCTCCATCACTACAAATATTCAAGAACAATTTAGATAAGACATCAAAGGAAATGTTTTGAAACCCAGACCCATAACTGAGTCATCTTTACATGTATAAGTAGCCTCCTATCTTATTGTTGTATTAATGATGTGCATAAAGGTTGCAGGATTCAACACTTAGGCCTGGTCTACACTACGACTTTAATTCGGATTTATCAGCTTTAATTCGAATTAACCCTGTAACCGTCCACACAACGACGCCATTTAATTCGATGTAAAGGGCCCTTTAAATCGATTTCTGTACTCCACCCCAACGAGCGGAGTAGCGCCAAAATCGATTTTAGCTATTCGAATTAGGGTTAGTGTGGCCGCAATTCGATGGTATTGGCCTCCGGGAGCTATCCCACAGTGCATCATTGTGACCGCTCTGGACAGCAATCCGAACTCGGATGCACTGGCCAGGTAGACAGGAAAAGCCCCGCGAACATTTGAACTTCATTTCCTGTTTGCCCAGCGTGGAGAGCACAGGTGACCACAGATACCTCATCAGCACAGGTAACCATGCAGGCTGATAATCGAAAAAGAGCACCAGCATGGACCGTGAGGGAGGTACTGGATCTGATCGCTGTATGGGGAGAGGATTCAGTGCTTGCAGAACTTCGTTCTAAAAGACGAAATGCAAAAACTTTTGAAAAAATTTCCAAGGGCATGATGGAGAGAGGCCACAATAGGGACTCTGAGCAGTGCCGCGTGAAGGTCAAGGAGCTCAGACAAGCCTATCAAAAAACAAAGGAGGCAAACGGTCGCTCCGGGTCAGAGCCACGGACATGCCGCTACTACGCCGAGCTGCATGCAATTCTAGGGGGGGCTGCCACCACTACCCCACCTTTGTTCGTGGATTCTGGGTCGGGGATAGTCTCGACGCCTGAGGATTCTGCCGAGGGGGTAGAGGAGGAGGAGGAGGAGGAGGAGGATGAGCTTGCAGAGAGCACACAGCACTCCATTCTCCCCAACAGCCAGGATCTTTTTATCACCCTGACTGAAGTACCCTCCCAAGCCTCCCAAGCCAGTACCCAAGACTCTGACCCCATGGAAGGGACCTCAGGTGAGTTTACCTTTTAAAATATAAAACTTGTTTTAAAAGCAAACAGTTTTTAATGATTACTTTGCCTGACTTTGCATTCGCGGTCAGTTCAGCTACTGGAAAAGTCTGTAGCTACTGGAAAAGTCTGTTAACGTGTATGGGGATGGAGCGGAAATCCTCCAGGGACATCTCCATGAAGCTCTCCTGGAGGTACTCCGAAAGCCTTGCCAGAAGGTTTCTGGGCAGTGCATCCTTATTCCCTCCTCCATGGTAGGACACTTGACCACGCCATGCTTGCAGCAAGTAATCTGGTATCATTGCCTGACAAAGCCTGGCAGCGTATGGTCCCGGTGTTTGCTGGCATTCAAGCAACATCCGTTCTTTATCTTGTTGTGTAATCCTCAGGAGAGTGATATCACTCCTGGTAACCTGGTTGAAATACGGGAACTTAATTAAGGGGACAGAGGTGGCCGTTCCTACTGGGCTGTTTGCCTGTGGCGGAAAATAAATCCTTCCCTGCAGTTAGCCAAGCGCAGATGGGAAATTGGCCCTGAGTTTTTCGCGTTTGGCTAGCAGGGATCTTCCCTGTTACCAGCCACGCGGTGGGGGGAGGGTACCGTGATCATCCCAGAGAATTCATGGAGAGGGGGGGGGTCGGCGGCGGGGGGGGGGGTAGTTTGGTGCCTGCAGGGATCTTCCTGCAGGGTTAGTTTGTTTTCTGGTGCTGCTGAATGTTAACAGAAAAACCGCAGCACTCTACTTGCCTGAAGGGGCCCAGACAAGCACCACCACACCCCCCCCCCCCCAACTGGCTGAGATTGGCCAGGCTTCTGCAGCACTCTACAAGCTATGCTTGGTATGTTGGAAAGCACGGACGGCGCTGAAGCTTACCATGGCCGCATGCAAGCCGAATTCAGTTGCCCAGACCTGTGATTGATCTCTAGCAGCAAAGCCACAGGCACTCAGCATTAAGAGGCAAAATGCGACCTTGCACAGAAATCACATGTGCTATGTAATGTGAACAGTGTTGGTCACCGTGAAAGAGTATAAGCATTGTTCTGCAAAATGTAGCTTTTAAAACAATTCTCTCTTTTTTCCCCTCCCTACAGCAGCTGCAAATTCCTCAAGCCTCCCTCCTCCATCCCGAAGGTTATCACAGATAAGGCGTCGTAAGAAGAAGACGCGGGAGGACATGTTTTCTGAAATTATGCAATCCAGCAGGAGTGACAGAGCTCATCTGAATGAGTGGAAGGAAACAGTTTCAAAGTATAGGAAAGAAGTCAGTGAACGTGAGGAGAGGAGGGACCAACGTGAGGAGAGGAGGGACCAACGTGAGGAGAGGAGAGACGATCGAGATGAGAGATGGCGGCAGGAAGACCAGAGGATGAAGGATGCAACGCTGGGGCTGCTCCGGCGTCTGGTGGAGGTTCAGGAACGGCTGCTGGAAAACAGACTGCCGCTTCAGCCCCTGTTCCACCCTCCCCCCTCCCCATGTTCCGTATCCTCCTCACCCAGACGTGTAAGAACGCGGGGGGGGAGGCTCCGTACACCTTCCCATTCCACCCCAGTAGACAGCCCAAGCAAAAGGCTGTCATTTTTTTAACCTTTTCTTTGTGGCTTTTTCCTTCCCAGCAATCCTCCTCCCAAATACCACCCGGGTTCCCTCCCTCTTTTTCTAATCTATTAATAAAGAATAAATGATTTTTAAATGATAGTGACTTTATTTGGTTTGAAAGAAAGCTGGGGGAAGGGGCAGGGTGGGTTCCTTACAGAAAATCAGTCAGTAAAGGGGGAGGGTATTCATGAAGGAGAAACAAACAGATATTTCACACGGTAGCCTGGCCAGCCATGAAACTGGTTTTCAAAGCTTCTCTGATGCACAGCGCTTCATGGTGTGATCTTCTAATCGCCCTGGTGTCTGGCTGCGCGTAATCAGCAGCCAGGCGATTTGCCTCAGCCTCCCACCCCGCCATAAAGGTCTCCCCCTTACTTTCACAGAGATTGTGGAGCACACAGCAAGCAGAAATAACAATGGGGAGATTTCTTTGGCTGAGGTCAGAGCGAGTCAATAATGAACGCCAGCGGCCTTTTAAACGGCCAAATGCACATTCTACCACCATTCTGCACTTGCTTAGCCTGTAGTTAAACAGCTCCTGACTCCTGTCCAGGCTGCCTGTGTATGGCTTCATAAGCCATGGCATTAAGGGGTAGGCTGGGTCCCCAAGAATAACTATGGGCATGTCAACATCCCCAACGGTTATTTTCTGGTCCGGAAAGTAAGTCCCTTGCTGCAGCCCTTTAAACAGAGTAGTGTTCCTGAAGACGCGAGCGTCATGAACCCTTCCCGCCCAGCCCGCGTTGATGTTGGTGAAACGTCCCTTGTGATCCACAAGTGCTTGCAGCACCATTGAAAAGTACCCCTTGCGGTTTATGTACTCGGTGGCTTGGTGCTCCGGTGCCAAGATAGGGATATGGGTTCCGTCTATTGCCCCACCACAGTTAGGGAATCCCATTGCAGCAAAACCATCCACTATAGCCTGCACATTTCCCAGAGTCACTAACTTTCGTAGCAGCACCTGAGTGATTGCTTTGGCTACTTGCATCACAGCAGCCCCCACAGTAGATTTGCCCACTCCAAATTGATTCCCGACTGACCGGTAGCTGTCTGGCGTTGCAAGCTTCCACAGGGCTATCGCCACGCGCTTCTCAACTGTGAGGGCTGCTCTCATCTTGGTATTCTGGCGTTTCAGGGCAGGGGACAGCAAGTCACAAAGTTCCATGAAAGTGCCCTTACGCATGCGAAAGTTCCGCAGCCACTGGGAATCGTCCCAGACCTGCAACACTATGCGGTCCCACCAGTCTGTGCTTGTTTCCCGGGCCCAGAATCGGCGTTCCATGGATAGAATCTGCCCCATTAACAACATGATCTCCAAAGCACCGGGGCCTGTGGTTTCACTGAATTCTGTATCCGTGTCTGTGTCCATGTCCTCATCATGCTGCCGCCGCCGCTGCCTCCTCTCCTCGTTTTTCTGGTCCTGGCTGAGCATAAACTCCACGAGAACGCGCGAGGTGTTTGCAATATTCATGAGTGCTGTCTTGACCTCAGCGGGCTCCATGCTTGCCGTGGTATGGAGTCTGCAGTGTTCACCCACCCAAGAAAAAAGGCGCGAAAATGGTTGTCTGCCGTCCGTTGCTTTCATGCAGGGAGGGAGGGAGGGAGGGAGGAAGTGAGACTGTACCCAGAACCACCTGCGACGATGTTTTTTGTCCCATCAGGCACTGGGATCTTAACCCACAATCCCAATGGGCGCGGGAGACTGCGGGAACTATGGGATAGCTATGGATTTGCTACCCACAGTGCAATGGTGCAGAAATCGACGCTAGCCCCGGTACTTGGACGCACACCACCGAATTACTGTGCTAGTGTGGCCGCACTCATTTCGACTTTATACAACCTGTATCTCAAATCCGAATTATCTAAATTCGGATTAATCCCGTAGTGTAGACATACCCTTAGTGTGCAATCTTGCAAAAAACATTGGATCAGTTTGAATGCCCCAAGTGGTCTGTTCTTGCACTACAACTACATCCCGGAACCAATTTGTGCACAAACTTCCACTCATCCATCCCCATTGAAGGTAATGATTTTGCACAGATTGTAATCAGTGATTCTATAATGTTGGCAACAGGATATGTCCCATAATGGCACACCATGTCAGAATATGGCACTAATACTTGGCCAATAAGAGGTCATCACAGTGTTAAACACAGCCACCAATACAGAAAGAACAAGTTCTCCCAAGCTCGGAATAGTTTGCCAAGGTGTGGGTTCATGTGGCAATGGAAGAGGTCAATCTTTGCACAAAACAATTATAAGACATATGTAATGTAATAAACTGGTGGACTTTTAAAGATGTCTATAAAATGAAATCAGGAGTGTGGCAAATGGGGCACATCAATCACTTTATTTAACTATGGATATAGTCCTAGACTTTTGGGAAAATGATTGTACAAAAATAAAACCATCATAATATTAGAGATCATTGCTAATTCAGTAAATCTAAATTGGGACGGGTCATTTTATTTATTCTTGACTGTTATTTGACTTAGGAGATTGGTAGAAGAAATGATAGATCTACTGGAACTTTGATAAAACATGGGTGACATACATAAACCTCGATTGGTTTGGATATGTGATGTATCATATATATCTCACTTCACTTTGGACTAAATTGACCCCCCACCCATCCTAACTTCAATTGTAAATATTTCATTGAATAACTCTTTGTTTACTCTAAGACAGTGGTCCCCAAACTGTGTGGTGCGTCTCCTTTAAGGGGTATGGAGGAACATTTGGAGGGGTGCACAGAGGGGCCTGGGCCAGCCCCCACGGGGGGCAGAGAGAGAGAGCCACCCAGCCCCACTCCATCCCCAGTCACAGCTCCACTCCACCCCAGCCCAGTTCCACCTTCAGCCCAAGCTGCTCTGCTAAGCCAACCATGCAGTAATGGAGAGGGGTGTGTGGACAGATTCCATAATTGGTAAGAGGGGCGTGACAGGAAAAGCTTGGGCACCACTGCTCTCAGGGCTCATCTATACATGGGTTTTGGACTGATTTTACTATATCAGTTTAGGCTAAGTGGAAATAAGCGATATATTTATAACTTTATACTTGTATAATTGCCTCCATACTTGTACCACTTTAACTTCCTGGAGTCAGGGCTAAAACCCCGCTGGACCTGTTGAGGGCATGATTAGTAAAGAAGGGTGCCATGACCTGGGGACCCAGATGAGGAATGGTGGTGCACTGTGGGATTCCACACTAAGAGAAGTATTGGCCTGACATTTGGAAAGGGTGCATATGGGGAGGCTGAGAAAGAGCAAAGATATACTCACCCTGGAACTGTAACATATGCAAAGATTGAAAAAGCATGATCTTGTGACCAAGCATAGGACTGGGACACTAAAGATGTAGTTCCATTCCTAATTCTACCATAGGCTATTCTTATTTGTATTCCACTAGCACCTAGAAGCTTTAAGTTCGATTGGGAGACCATTAAGCAAGCTGTTCTGCATGTGCAAAGCCCTGTATCCTAAAAAGTAGAGCCCCACTGACTTCAGCATAGCTCCATGAAGGCACAGGGCAAGCTTCCCCTCTCTCCCCTTTCTATTCTCTGAATATCCTCCCTCAGGTGTCAGATGCCATGCCTTTACTTCTCCGGGACTGAAATTTTGCAATTCTCCTGTTCCTAGAACAGGACCCATACTATAGTACCCTGTGGATCCACCGTTCTAATCCAGGTCCAACTGAGTTTGGACACCTATGGTTCTTCCCTATGGTTATCTATGGCCATTGGTGCACTGTGATTAGACAGCCTTCTTAGAACCAAATATTGTTTATTTTTGCAGTAGGAACAAAGCATCTAGAGAAACAAGATTTCAAAACAACTAACAGTCTATTTGCATCTTACCTGAAGTCTTACCATCCCTTAATGGTAACCTAGGCAGGCCTAGCCTCTTCAGAGCCCCCCAGCAGGATACTGTGTTCTCATTCTGGTTCCACTGGACAAATATTGCCTCTCTCTTGAGAGACAATCCCATTCTTCTTCTGTTTTCACAGGCCTTTTCCTGTCCTGATCTGAACCCATTTTGAGGGTTGTCTGGAAAGGAGGCAAAATCATAATAGTTCTGGCATTGTCCCTTAACAACACTAAAGAGTTTGCTGAAAGGCGGTTTCTCTTTTCCTTCCTGCCCTTTTCCCCATACAGTTCTCTATTGGGTTATCCCGCTATATTTATACAGTAGACATCCCAGTAACCAGGCCAACATACAGTATTAACAACTTAATTCAGAGTAGCTCCAAAACTATCACAAGGCCCTTGCACTGTAATCTCTTCAGGGCAAGGTGTGTCTCTTGCATCTCTAAATGTACAAAGGATGAAAAAATGAGAATATTGAAACCTCAGTTTTATAGATGGGGAACTGAAACACTAGAGAGAGTGACTTGTTCAAAGCCACACAGGAAATCTGTGTCAGTGCCAGGAGTTGAATGCAAATCACCTGAGTCCCAGCTTAGGGCCTTAACCATGGGACCAGCATTTCTGCCTGTGTGACCTTGGGCAAATCACTTAACCTATATGTGCCTCAGTTTCCTAATTTGTAAAAAGGAATACTATTACTTGCCTATATCACATGAGTGGTATATGGATTAATTTATTAATGTGTGTAAAGCATTTTGAAGTAGAAGGTATTATATACGTGCAGGGTGTTATTCATTTGTATTATAAACACTAATAAATGCATACCTATGTTTAGCGTCTCTTCCTCATAGTCCTTTTGCTGTGTCATATACAATATGCGCATTCTACGTTAAAATGTGCGTGCTGTTCATAATCAAGGCTGGGATTTGCTAGATGAGTCAGATCTGTGAACTCATAGTTTCAAATAGATCATCTAGAGGATGAATTATATCTAGAGTATGGTTAAATTGCTGTTCTGCATGTCAATAAAATAAGTTAAAATAAGCTTAACTATTGGAATTTTTTATTGATTTTCAGTGACTAGTTAAAAAAATTAATTTACTTATTTCCATCAATGCAGTCACATGGGAAAAGGCAACAGGAAAAAAAAACACAAAAGAAGAACACCAAAACAAAATACAAAGAGCCTGGAGAATGGTAGCAGGTAAAGTTGTGTAGATATTAAATGCTCACTACTTATGCAGTATTTCCCCACCTGTTGTCCCCTATTACCCACCAGCTTATCATGCTGAACTGTCCTACAGGGTTGCCAAGTTTTGTAATTTTATCATAAGTCTCCTGATATTTGGTGGGTTTTCTTAAAGTCCCAGATTTGGAAGTCATGATGTGAGAATCTCAGCTTTCACTGGAAAAAAAGAAAATAAAAAGAGGTTTCTAGCCTTTCTGTTTGTGGATAATAGCTGGAAAATGTGAACCCTAAAGACTCAAAAATGTGAAAGCAAATAAAAATATGCCAACTTTATTTTTTTTTTAATTTCCTGATTTTAAAGCCAATCTCTTAATTTTGTGGAGCCTTATTTATGGCTTTTCAAATGTGAGGGACTAGAGGTAGAGTTGGCACTCCTGGGCCTACAGAAGACCATGCATGCAAAAGTAACAATTGGCATATAGAGGGGCATGGTAGGTCAGAGTGCATGGGTGGATGTAGGATGATGGCTATCCATAGCATCTTCAGTGTGGCATTAGACACTTGGGCATCTCAGACCACTGATACCAAGGCAGGTGATAAAGAAGTACAAAGGGGCAGACCATCCATCCAGCTGTCCAAGCGGAGGAGGGAGGAGAGGCACATTGAAGCAGAATGAGTGACGTGTCCCTGATACAGATTCAGCTATTGTTCCTGGAGGTGCAAGGGGGGGAAATCCTTGCAGAGACAGACCCACCAAAGCTGTTGTGGCATAGTGAGGCAGGAGACTCCCCTGAAAATTAGGTCTCCTAGGCAGCTTCCTTCTGACATCAGCTTTGGGATTTTTCCCTCCTCTCCCACTTCACACTTTGCTGAAAAGCAATCAGACCTTTGTGACTTTAGATTGAACATCCCTGGGACTAGGTGGCTTCATTTTCTCTCCTAACAAATGTGGTTTTTAATCTCCATCATGTTATATCAGAGCCTGATTGAAGCAGGAGGGGGCTGAAGAAAAGTCTTAGCTCTTCAAAGAGCAGGATAGCAGCTTGGGAAACAACAAAGATTTTTTTTTTCAATAGTTTGGGACTTAAATAATAAAAAGATGTTAAAAGGAAATGTCAGAAGCGTGTTGTCAGAACAGGCTATTGTGTTGAGATATTCTGATTGGATTTCTGGGACTTGCTTTTTCTCTGTCTTAGTGCCAAGTGGACTAGGGTTTCACACTGATTTCTATAACAACTGGAATTCTTCTTTGATTGTAATGCCAGCAAATGCAAGCATTTAGTTAGTGCCTATCTGTCCCTGTCTGCCTGCTGTTCCAGCTCTGAAGTATGTTTATTTGATATTCTTGATTCTTTTTATGAATGATACATTATTACATTCTATGGCGTACAGTAGTTCATTTTCCCCTAGCATTGTAGCAGTGTTGTGGGATAAAATCAGATTAAAGTCAAACCAAACCAGACCCCTGGGCAAAATATTCTGATCTGTTTATCCCTAGATCTGGAACTTCAACCTACTTTACAGTAGCTGGACTGCTTCATTGATTGATGCTAAAAACTCTCCTAAGGAATGCTTCTGTTGCTGACTTTTTTTGTGGAACAAAATACTGCAATTACAGATACAACAACCTTGTTAGATGCATACAATATTTTAATGTAATTACTTCTCACTGCTTCTAGTGAGGAATTTTATCCAGCTATTTCCTAACAAATAAAGTTTCCATTTAGCTTTTTATGACGATCTCATCCATTGTCCATGTTGGAATCATTCCTCCTGCCGTTGTCCCACATCACAGCAATCTTTGTTAGCATAAAGAGAACCAGATGAGACCAGAGTCTGAGTTGGGAAGAGGTGAAATAGACAGCCATCTTAGGTACTTAATTTTGAATGGGAGCAAAATACTCCCTCAAACATCAATCTGATTGCTCTGCACCTCCAGAATGTGAGACTGCAGAAAGGGCTGCAGTAGTGCTTTGCCCCTGCCTCCTCTTGACTGACTCCCACACTGATTCTTCAACTATAGCCGATGTCATGTACATACCCAATGAAGATCAGAGGTGGTTAGGCAAGAATAGAAGACCATGTAGCAGGCAAAGAATGCTTTCTGTTGACAACCTCAAGTCAAATGAGACATCAGGAAAGACTTGGGGAGAGGAGGGAGGGGGCCTTAATGATGAGAGAAAGCTTGTGTGGGAATGGGAGTTACTGGGAGGGAAAAGAACTGGAAGAGGATGAAAGGAGAAAATCTAATGTAAGCTTAGAGAGAAGATGGAGAGTGGAAGTGAGAGAGTGGGTGACAGAGTATTTGGGAAAGGGAGCACAGGTTGGTGAGAGAACACTTGGAGAAATATGGCTGAAGGGTGAGGCAGCACTAGAAACCATAGTATTAGGTGCCTTGGAAAAACGGAAGCTTCGCCAAGAGGTGGTGAGGAATTGCAGGCAAAGGTGGTGAAACAAACAATGTGGGACAGAGTAATCTAGGGGATAGATGAGGCAGAGAGGGAATGGGGAAGTGGGAATGGGAGGGGAGGAAAGAGACTGGAGAGGGAAGTGGGAGACTAAAAGGGAGCAGAGAAAGGAAGAACAATGGGGGGAAATATTGCAGAATGAGAGAAAAGAAATAGGGAAAGTAAAAGAAAAGGGGATTGAACATAGAGAACGTTAGGGAATATGGGGAAAGGAGAAGAAGCTGAAAAGACAGAATTATAAAAGTGTTTAAAAGGGAGAGAGGAAAGAAGCAAAAATAAACTGTAATTACTGAGTTAACAGAAAGTAGGCTGTTAACCTAAAGAATTGAACTAAGGGGAAATGTATGAGAGTCTCTTAGTTTCTAAGTAAGTAGAACTGATAGCACTTTTCAGCTTCAAAGTACTGTACCATCTTTAAAGACATGTAAGTACTGTACATATAATGCATCACTGACAATAAATTGCTTAATGACCATGCAGAGAAATTGTTACATCATTGTTTACATTTTCTAGTGTCAATGTGTGTTACACATTGACTTAAACACCATGGGCCCAATTCTCCATGCTCAAATACTAGTTTTATCCTACTGTATGTCTGCTGAAGTCAAAGTAGTATAATGGAATCGTGAATTAGGCTTCATATTAGCACATTTGTATCATGAGGTATAATTTTGACAGTTGTTTTTCACCCTTCTACATCTATTGATTTACAACTATACTGAATCCCAAATAAAAAACCACCTTTGTGCCATGCATCTGACTGTAGTGGACTGGGGATTTGGATGTGTGGGAGGGCTTATGGGAAATTCAAGTGTAATGATGGAGATTTTATGCTCAGTTCTGTCACTACAGCATTTATCCCATGACACCGTGGAGGTCATTGTGATTCATAATTAAACTTTATAACTCTCTAAGAGCTGTAAACATTGATTTGCAATCACAAAATACAGGTACATTGCATCAGAAATACTTTTATACTGGAGCACATCTATCTGGGGGACAGTGTTATTATTTGAGTGAGATGCTGACCTATATTGAATACTATGTAAAATGGGTTTATTTTGGTTTTTATGCTTATTTTATTGTCCTATGAAATTAGGTTTAGCCTGGATATCACACACATTTAGTATGCAAAAAATGTTGTCCAGAGTGGGACAAAGTATTTTAAAAAGTCTATCTTTTAATTGAAAAAGAACTGTGAGAACTTCACATGCATTTGCAAATTTTTCACCCAGCCTATAAACTGGGCGAATAAACAAAAATAATTTCAAATTATTCATAAAGGTTCTAGCCTGTAACTTTGCAGCAAACTTTGAGTCAGAGGCAGTACTTAGCTGTACCATCCCAGGATCAGACCAAAGAACAAGCCGTGTTCAGACACACACTAGTCCTCTTTGACTCCTCTTGCTCTGAGGCAGTGAAGGGGGCAATAACTAACTTGCCCTTTTTGTGGAGCTGTTCACCCCCTGCTGTGCACCTAGCCAGCTACTCTAGCCAATGAGTGGGGGTTGGAGCCACCCGGTGTGGCCCTCCTCCCCAGCCACTTCTTCACAGGGTCTTTATCTCCAACTTCCCTTCTCATGGCAGCCTGCAATCCAAGCAGGGAGCAACAGGTTGCAATCTAGCCTTTCAGGTGAACTATATTCCTGGAACTTTCAAATGTATTCAAGGATTTTTCAATCTGCTGCATAATAAACTCTCCTAGTTGTGTTTGCATAGCTCAGCCACTTTAAAAAGGTTCTGGCTACAATACACCATATCACGTCTCATCTTTTCAATGGTCCAGCATACTAAAAATAGCTACATTGGGATTTTGAAACCAGTGTGACTATGTGAGAAGTGCTGGTTAGTGTGAGTAGGAGCCCCAAAGACTGGCCTCAATATGGTCAGTATCATTAACAATGAAAATTGGCTACTGAGCCCAAGTAGATCCCTTTTGCAGAAATTGGTGTGAGGATAAGAACTGAACATTTAGTCTTTGAGCCTGTGAACACGTACACGGGTGTAACTTCACACATGGAGCTAGCCCATTGTGTGCTTGGGGCCCCAGAGCTCAAGAAAAGTGCAAAGCTGGCAGCCCTGTTGAATGAAGTCCTCATTTTGCTTTTTGCTTACAGATCATGCAGTACAGACAGCGTCAGCATAGTACACAATACCTTGTGAATGCGCCTCAAACTTGAACAGAAGACACCACAAGAAGGCTCAAACTCAGCTATTATTGTGCTTCTGCTCCACTTAGACAAGACTGGGAAAAAAAAAAAAAAAGAGAAGTGATCAATAAATAGGATGAAAATAAAGTGCAGAGTAGGTAGAGTGAACAACTAATATAGAAAAGTGGTGAAAAAATAGAGAGGGAGAGAAGAAATCTAATAAAAAAAAGTAAAAATAGCATATATACCATTCAATTTTGTCAGACTAGCTTGTTTATAGTTCTTCTATCCTTTATTTAGGCTATATCTTCCCCTTTAGCTATATGAAACATGTTTGGTTTGGTTTTAAAAATGACCTCAACCTTGAAAATAAATATGGGTTCAGATTACAGAACAAAAGGTTCATGAATTACTATTGAAAAGTCTAAAAATAGCTTGAAAGGTCTGTAAAGCCTCAAATTTAACCAAGTTCATTGACCTGTAATAACTATTATTGTGTTCACTGACCCACTGTTAAAATTGACCTGAGTTTGAACCAGCAAGAAGCTCAATAGACCATTGTTAATTTTCTGAATATTCCACTTCCCCAACAAAGATTTTGAAGTCAATGAACTAGGTCATTTTACATCTGCTAAGAATCTGGCCATTACAGAATTTTTGTGATAATGAAACCTATAGCCAAAACTATTGTGTAATGACGTGTCAAATAAATCAGTGCAAATGAATGGAGAACTTAGTCTGAAGAATGCCAAAAGTATGTCATTCCAAGTCTTTTGGAAAATGTCAATAAATATAAATGTATCGTGATGCTATGATAGTTGGAGATGTAAAAAAACCCAATGTTAATGCATATACAGAACTAATATTAAGATTTGTGAAAGTGAAAAGCAAAAATATGTTAATGCCAGCTTATGAAGCTCTGGATATTGCCAGTTGTATGGCAGCACTACCTTACACTAATGAATACTAATACTTGTACCCGTGCACAGAACAGTATTATTTATTTTTGCATCCTCATATGGCCCTGGGCTGCCAGGGGGCTTCCGTGGCCAAAAATATTTTTTCCCATTTGTATTTAGTATAATTGTGACCATTCCTCTCAGCTGTTGACTTTGTCACAGTTATCCAGGCTTTTGACTTCGAGATTGCACTACTGCAACACAGTCTGCATGGAACTCCTCTCAGAAGCTGCAAGTTAGAGCCTGGTCTAACCTTCCACAGAAGTCAATGGAAAGACTCCCATTGACTTCCGAGGGAGCAGGTCTGGGAGTTTAATGGTAGCACAGTTGCTTTGAGGACTGGGTTAGAGAGAGCACAGTACACCAGTGGGGCTCCGCAGATTACGCTAAATTTCTGTCTACTTTCAGGTATAGTTCAAACTGTTGCTATTATATAGTAATTAGACAGGAAGTAGCCTGTATAATTTGGGCCCAGTCATTAGCGTAATGCAGTGTTTCCATACAACTTGTAGTATCCTATTAATACCTGAGTGACTGGCTCTCACAGCTGACCATCTTAACTAATGAGGTCAGTTGATCTGCTCTCATGTTTAAACAACTATCAGCTAGTGGTAGGACAGTCTCAGTGGAGAACCATCTGCTTTCTCCATTGGTTAGACAGAGCTTAAGTTTATTAACCTTCAGGGCATAGCACAAAGCTAATATATTTAGTCAGGCCTTTGCCGGAGACCAGTTATCGCAGAATGTTTTTCTGTCTTTAAGGATAACCCATGTCACTTTTTAAGCAATTTTTTTCTTACTAGGCTTTTATTTTGATCATTGTAAATTTGGTGATTATCTTTTTTTGCAGTGTAATGTTAACAATGTGATATGCTGTGTTTTTATTTGTAAATATGCCCAGAGACACATGTGATTTGCACGTGCATATCATTAAAAAACATGTTTTGAGACAAAAACTGAAAAAAGGTATAACCTCCCACTAGCTCCAAGCTTCATCTCCTCAGATCCATCTCCTCTTTCTTAGCCCCTGCTACCTAGCCAGTATCTCTGTACCCCAAGGTCTGTGTGAGGAAGGGAGCTGAGGAGGCGGGGAGAAAGGATGGCTGTGTCAGCAAACTGAAGTTGTAAGGGAAATATCTGGTCTTGTATTTGAGTAAAAGTGATTTTGTGACATGTAGCTGAACTGCTACAAGACTGTGTGTGTGTTGTAACTTGAAGTTTCTAGGGACTATAGTTTTTTAGCTATGAGTCTGTACTATGTAATCTCAGAGAAAATGTCCAATGATACTCCTTTTAAAAGTTTCCTCTGTCAAAGTTGCCAAAAAATGTTATGGAAAATTCACTTCTCTGCTAAAGAGTGAGTGAATAAAACATGGAGACATAATTCAATAATTAAGTGTCAATAGAGGGATTTTAGTCCTGCTTTAAATGCAAATCTGAATGTAACCTTAACAAGACTTCCCCAGAAGTAAGATCACATGTACTTAACTTATGTATGTGCTTAACTTCACATTTGAAGTCACTAGTATTACAAGCTATGTCTGTATGTTTGTAAATAATTAAGGTGCCAGTAGATGATGCTCAGAAATATATTGCATACTTCCTGGGGTTTGGAGGCCCAATAAAACTTTGAATTATGCACTGCAAATGGCTTCCTTTGTGCAGTTCTCAACATCATCTCTTAACAACTGCGGTTGCTCATGTGTGTAAGTGGAGCATGTGACTTTTGAAGGATTAGGGTCTGCATTAGTACTGAATCTAACCTGAAAAGATGTGCCTCTTGCAGGTTTCAATTAGTAAAGATCCTTTCTCACATACTGGACTATCCTCTTGATTCTGATTTTTTTTTTTATTTAAAAATGATATACTTTCAAATGCTATTTTATTTCAAAAAACTAATTTAAAATCAGTGTCTTGTTCTGACCAGACTAACTGTAGTATTATGCAGAAGATACAACAAAGACTCTTTGCACATCACTTTGTAGCATGATCTATACATTTCAAATCATAGTAACTTCAGCTTATGTTACTTCAGGGTTTCTTTTATTGTTCCTTCTTTGCTGCAAGCTCATCTCAGCCAATTTATTTATAATACAGAGCCTATACATAGCAGTATGATTTAGGAGTATGTCAGTGGGGCTAAGCTGTGCCAGAAGAGCTATCAACCATGCAAAAGTTATTTTAGCTAGCATTTGTATACACCTGTTCATTGGCTTACCCGTTGGAATTGAGCTTTTTACACCTCTAAAGAGTAAGGGAACAGTAACCATGGGTATCTTGTTAACTGTGCCAGGTAGGACAATTTGGCTCAATTTATACGTTTGGAATAGCACTATATATTCATTTCTATTTCATTTACAATCTTATATTGCAATGAATTTTAGAGAAAAGTTTCATCTTTATATAGAAGCTGCTCATTTACCTACTGAATTATGCAATTTTAATTTTTTGTAAAGAATATTGTTTTTCCCTGAAGAAAATTGCAATCTGAAGAAGTAAAACACTAGATAATTTTATCTGTACTGCAGCAATTCACCCTAGAATGCCTTTTGACTTTTATTCAGCTGGTTGCTGAATTTTGGATTTCTTAAATTATTATATGGAGTCCTAGAAATGTACATTGCTAAAAGGTGTTTAAGAAATCAAACCCTACAACTATCTTTACCATATTTACATCAGTTTTGTCAAATCCAAGCACTGTCATATTTGGGGAAAGAAAACAAGCAAAATTTTGCTATAAATTGTTATTTCTCTTATCTGAGTCATCATTTTTGTGTGCAGTGGCTGTTTTGGACTGAATACAGCTATGTTATTAATTCATAAAAAATAATGTATCCAGTGAAATTTTGCTTTTTTGAAAACAGACTGTGGACAGATAACTTTCCCACCCTAAAATTGAATCACTGTTTGAAATTATTTGCCAAAGGATTTCAGTAAATAATTCTGGTTTGTAGCCCGCTGGTGCGGACTTTATCTGATATTCATGATCCTTTGACTGAAAATGTAGATCATAAATTATGTTGCTGTTCCCTGATTGAATGAACATAACTTTTAAAATCAGGTTTTTAGTGTAAATATTGTGATTACAAATTGAAAATTAACTTTCTATGCATATTCTGTGAAGTTCGTTTAAAATTCTCTGCTGCAGATATTCTGGCCAATAAACTTGTTTCCTATAATATACATGAAAAGTGAACACAAAGAGGGTATGAATACAGATGAAGCAAATTCTTTTTAAAAGTTCAAGCAAATATTTGCAAAAATATTGTACCTTAATTGCCCAGCTTTAACAGTGAGATTGGCTCTGTCTGTGCACTGAGCTCCATATGAATGGACACCACTGTTGATTTCTCATCTCAATATAGAGTTGGGTTGATAACAATAATTAATAAATCTAAAATAATTCTTCAATAATATAGCTAGTAGCCTTTTCATCAGTTTAAAGAGACACTGTGCATCCTTCTTGATTTGAGAAACATTTTCTATTTGACAAAGGTCTTGTGAACCAAGCCTAGGAAGCTTCTGAAACCTCGTCAACTAACCTGTCCAAAGAAAATAGGCAGTTTGGCCCAAATCCTACATATCATCATACTTATTCCTTGATCAGGCAAATGCTCTTTGGAGTTAATGGGACTTCTGCCTGATTAAAGACTGAGTGGATGGCAGAATCGGGTCCTAAGAAAATTCAAATTGTCCCATTTTCAATTAAGCAAACCTTAGCACATTATACTATATAGCCTAATTATATGTAGTCCTCCATATGGGATCACAACACATTCCATGTATTTCAAAGTGAAGCTAGGAACTCAGTCTGAAAAGGTAATATATGCAAAACAATCCAGAGGAAGCAACAGAGGAGAAGCCGGAAAACTTCTGGCGCTGCAGCTGCCACAGCAACCACAGGAAACTGAGCTATGCAGCAGCATTATATCCACTATCTAAAAAACATTTCCGTCTCATAGAATTGCAGCCTGTGGCTAGTTGGCCAATAGGAACCGAATGGCACATGGCAAGCTACTTGGAGCCCAGTAGGCACGTACCTCTATGATCTGATAACTACCTGGCATGTCACAGTGATCCTTTAATGTGCTGTGTTCCATTGCTAGTCACAGGATGTTCATTGAAAATCTGATTTCTGGCATGAGAAGGCTGCAACTTCAGCTCAGAAGCTGTGGCTTAATGTCAATGAGAACCCTATTCACAAACATTTAAATATTCATGAGTCCCTTATACTTACAGGCAGTGTGTAGAAAGTAAGCTGGCAGAAGCTGGAACGCTGTCCCTGTGCTAATGTGATAAGCAATATAATGAAAGACTTATGGTATTAACAATTTTCAGCTGTATCATATTAGTACTGTATCACAGCCTTTGCTTTGGCTACTATGATATAAAAATCATATCATTATTATTTACAGGCTTCCACAAGAACTGAGTGAAATTGACGCTAATATACTCCGTAATATGATGTAAAAAACACTAGTATAAAAGAAGAGTTTGAATACAATCTGAGTCAATCCCTCCCTTCTAATTAGTTTTAGAAACATACATGCACTTAGTTAATAAACTTTTAATTAGTCTTCCTTTTCAGAACACTATTGTGATCAAGCTGTAAATAAATTGAAGGTAATCTTTTTCACAATGCCACAGCATTTCTGCTTCTACTCCAGGCAGAAAAGAGGAAATCTGAAGACATGCACAAATTAAAATAACCAAAGAAAAGAATGTTTTTCAAACTTCAAAAATGTTTGGGAATGAAGTACATTAAAGTGGTGTGCAAAGGTTTTGCTCGGTTTCTTTTTCTCTTCACACAGATTCACCAATCAAATGTATGGTGTCTTTCAGTTTCAGGGTTCGCTCAACCCACAACAGATATTGAGTAGACTAGAAAGGTATCCCCTCTCAACTAAGCTTCAAAGTAAAGAGGTATGACTGCTCCAGGGATGGGTTCATGAGAGGTTTATGAACTGAATCCTGCAGGTTCATTTTGCAAGAGTTTGTAATGAATTGACCCCTGCAGGCTTGACTAGATAGCTGGGGGTTACAAACTCTAAAGCGGCTTCTCACAGCCTGGTCCCAGGACTCCTAACTACCTTTGGTGTCTTCAGAGGAATCAGCGGCTTGCTGCCCCTGTCCATTGCTCTATCATGGGGACGGGTTGGTCACTTAGGAACTGATTTACAAAGATTCTGAGCAATCACAGCTCACACTGTAACCAATGGGAGCACCAGATACTCAGCACTTTCGAAAATCAGACAGTTACCTGTCATAGGGAACTAGTTGCAGCTTCCCAACAGTAGACTCTGCCATCCAAAAAGACCTTTTCATGGTGAAGGCAGGATGTGGGTCATTCTCCTTGCCCAGAACCAAGACAATAGGCAGCTTCTACTGCTAATAATAAAAGTGGCGGTGTGTATCTACATGCGGCAGTGAAAGGCTCTGGCAGGGAGAGAGCCAACAAGTTCCCCTCTACCAGAGCTTTTCCCTGCAGCCAGTGTCTCTCCCTGAGGTGGGGAAATGCTTTGGCAGTAGGGAGGCAGCTGAACACTACATGGCTAAAAATAACAGTCAGCATGGATTCACGAAGGGGAAGTCGTGCCTGACTAACCTAATTGCCTTCTATGATGAGATGACTGGCTCTGTGGATGAGGGGAAAGCAGTGGATGTGTTATTTCTTGACTTTAGCAAAGCTTTTGATACTGTCTCCCACAGTATTCTTGCCACCAAGTTAAAGAAGTATGGGCTGGATGAATGGACTGTAAGGTGGATAGAAAGCTGGCTAGATCGTCGGGCTCAACGGGTAGTGATCAATGGCTCCATGTCTAGTTGGCAGCCGGTTTCAAGTGGAGTGCCCCAAGGGTCGGTCCTGGGGCCGGTTTTGTTTAATATCTTTATTAATGATCTGGAGGATGGTGTGGACTGCACTGTCAGCAAGTTTGCAGATGACACTAAACTAGGAGGCGTGGTAGATACACTAGAGGGTAGGGATCGGATACAGAGGGACCTAGACAAATTAGAGGATTGGGCAGAAAAAAACCTGATGAGGTTCAACAAGGACAAGTGCAGAGTCCTGCACTTAGGACGGAAGAATCCCATGCACTGCTACAGACTAGGGACCGAATGGCTAGGTAGCAGTTCTGCTGAAAAGGACCTAGGGGTCACAGTGGACGAGAAGCTGGATATGAGTCAACAGTGTGCTCTTGTTGCCAAGAAGGCTAACGGCATTTTGGGCTGTATAAGTAGGGGCATTGCCAGCAGATCGAGGAATGTGATCGTTCCCCTTTATTCGACATTGGTGAGGCCTCATCTGGAATACTGTGTCCAGTTTTGGGCCCCACACTACAAGAAGGATGTGGAAAAATTGGAAAGAGTCCAGCGGAGGGCAACAAAAATGATTAGGGGTCTGGAGCACATGACTTATGAGGAGAGGCTGAGAGAACTGGGATTGTTTAGTCTCCAGAAGAGAAGAATGAGGGGGGATTTGATAGCAGCCTTCAACTACCTGAAGGGGGGTTCCAAAGAGGATGGAGCTCGACTGTTCTCAGTGGTGGCAGATGACAGAACAAGGAGCAATGGTCTCAAGTTGTGGTGGGGGAGGTCCAGGTTGGATATCAGGAAAAACTATTTCACTAGGAGGGTGGTGAAACACTGGAATGCGTTACCTAGGGAGGTGGTGGAGTCTCCTTCCTTGGAGGTTTTTAAGGCCCGGCTTGACAAAGCCCTGGCTGGGATGATTTAGTTGGGAATTGGTCCTGCTTTGAGCAGGGGGTTGGACTAGATGACCTCTTGAGGTCCCTTCCAACTCTGATATTCTATGATTCTATGATTCTATGAGTGTAGACATGAGAGGAACTGCCTGGGTGTGTAGAGAGCCAGAGTTTGGGCACATAGGGTTTCTCTGGCATGTTTGTATTTCATTCTCCTAAGCAGTGCCTCACCATTCACACTTCTATTTACACCCAGGCTAGGGGTTCTGGGGAATCTGTCAACCCAGCTCTGCAGAGTCATTGGGGAGTCTCAGTAGAACCAGAGGCCAGCAGAAAGAGCTGGCTGTTTGCTGCTGTATTATAGGGACTGAGAGGGCTGTAGGCATGCCCTTCATCCAGACGATCCTTTATGGATTATTAGCATACTGCCCAAGGTGTCTGGTTTGCTGAAAACAATATTTTCAGGGTTCTCTTTCAATAAAGCTGAATAACTGTTCTGAATCTCTCATTCGTTTCATCATTTGTATTTCACAGTAGCAGTAACCCAGCTAATATATTTATAGATAAATGTTCTGCTTCTTGGGTGGTTGTCACTTAATCTTCAATCTCGTGCCTCGTAACTCACCGGAGGCAAACAATAATCCCACAGAAGGGTACCTACGTGTTCCTTCTTATTGCCTAATTATAACACACCCAGAATTTTGGCTGAGTTACAGCATTCTGGGAGGTGCTATCTTATTGAGAAAAGTGTGTAAAGTTAGTGTCAGTAGGACTATACATAGCAAAAGGCAAAGTAAAAATACATTTTTCTTTAAAATAGATCTCCTACTATTGAAATAGAAAGGACAACTACTAAATGTCTTGTTTCCCTGTAGAAAATTTGCCGTCAGTCTGGAGATCTGTAGAAATCAGCCATCAAATGTCTGGGTGCTTTGGAAAAGACTCTCAGGAAACTTCAGCAAAAAAATTGTTTATTTTTAATCTTTTCTGCCCTTCCCATAATAGCATTTTGACATTCTTTAAACTGGTCATCAGTAGGGACTTGTTGCTAATACAAAGATGCAGATGGCACATGCCTATGTAAAGAGATATTGATTAAGAAGCAGAATGAGAGGAGCAAAATGGATAGCTATTTTACTAGGGTAGAAATTGTGATAAGGGAGGCTGGAAAGAGAGAATCAGACTCCAGGTGATGGAAGTTCTGTGGAGGCCTCAAACTCATTCTTCATAAAGTCCTAAGCCTGCCTCTGAGACCATTAACCAGAGGACTTTTGCGGTGAAATCCTGACCCCATTGAAATCAGTGGCAAAGCTCCTATTGACTTCAGTGGAGCCAACATTCTACCCTTAGGGTACATCTACACTACAGGGGGGAGTCGATTTAAGATACGCAAATTCAGCTACGTGAATAGCGTAGCTGAATTCGACGTATCGCAGCCGACTTACCCCGCTGTGAGGACGGCGGCAAAATCGACTTCTGCGGCTTTCTGTCGACGGCGCTTACTCCCACCTCCGCTGGTGGAGTAAGAGCGTCGATTCGGGGATCGATTGTCGCGTCCCGTTGGGACGCGATAAATCAATCCCCGAGAGGTCGATTTCTACCCGCCGATTCAGGCGGGTAGTGTAGACCTAGCCTCCGTAACCATTAGAGGTAGACCAGAAAGAGACCCGATGTAGGCCTCATTATGTCCAGCTAGACTAAACTAAAAAGGATTGAGCATCTGAGCACCTTTAGTATTGACAGGTCTTCAATATTGTGCAGGTGGCTGAAAATTTAGAAAGGCACTTGAGTAATTTGATTTATTCCTTAAATTATACATGTATCCTCTGACCTGTATACACTGTATGTACTGCCTGTTCTATTTTTGCTAGAATAGAATGGTAAAGATCTAAGCAATTTATAAGGGAAAAATACTCTGAGTGGTTTCAGAACCCTAGGCCTTGGCTACACTTACCCGGTAGTTCGACGGCTGGAAATCGAACTTCTGGGTTCGACTTATCGCGTCTAGTCTGGACGTGATAAGTCGAACCCGGAAGTGCTCGCCGTCGACTGCGGTACTCCAGCTCGCCGAGAGGAGTACCGCGGAGTCGACGGGGGAGCCTGCCTGCCGAGTGTGGACCAAGGTAAGTTCGAACTAATTCGAACTAAGGTACTTCGAACTTCAGCTACGTTATTCACGTAGCTGAAGTTGCGTACCTTAGTTCGAATTAGGGGGGTAGTGTAGACCAAGCCCTAGAGATTGGTGAATAATAAATACTACCAGTTCATTTGTTCGTAGCACATGTTTTACTTTTTGAGGCACATATGATTATTGTTGTATTGTAATTTTTTGGTGTAGTGTAGATAATAAATTTGATATTATGTTTCAAAGGGAATCACTGAACAAATTAGGGCCTGTTCCTGCTCCCATTGACCTCAGTAAAAGTAGGATTGGACTCTGAATCCTAAAAACAATCTTGTTCTTTGTGTATTTTACAACTGGAGAAAATAAGACAGAGAAGCTAATCTGACTTGCTTGAGGTCTCAGAGGAAGTCAGTGTCAGAGGGTTCTATTCTCTTCTATTCAGATTCTTACAGTTTCTTCACCACTGTAATATCTGAGTGCTTTCCAGAAGTATATCCAACCATGAGACTGATCTTATTTAGTCTGGCTTACTCTTTTTCCCCTTTTTTCTCCCTGGGGGCGGGGGGTTGTTTTTTGTTTATTATTATTATTGATGTATTTTATTTATGTACTGTCTGCTGTGCTGTGTTTTTATTATTCAAGGCAAGGTCCAAGAGCTGCACCTTGCACCTAGAATGGAAAGCAGAAAAGTTTTGAGGTGGTTCTTTGATCCTGGGGGAGTGCACTCCTCAGTCCTGGACTGGCCACCAAGACAGCTCTATCTGATACCCAATCTTTTATTCTTGTGGTGGACAGCTCCATTGTACCTGAGAAATGTAGCTGTCAGCCATAGTCCTCATCATGGAGCATTAGAGAATCTTTCAGTGTCTGGGGGCCCAAACCATTCAGCACCTCAAAAATTAAGGCAGAGAGATCTTGAATTTAACCTGAGATTCTATGAAGAGCCAATGGAAAGAGCAGATGGCAGATTTGCTGTACTTTCAGTAGTCTGTGTTGATATGCATTCTGTACAAGTTGGAGCTTCTTAAAATCTGATGGTTGCATGACTAGATACATTGCATTCCTGTAATCCAGCTGGGAAATAACCAAAGTATGTATTAATGGATACTTCTACACTGTGATAAAAGTGTGTGGCTGGCCCGTCAGCTGAGTCAGACTTGCAGGGCTTGGGATAAAATTGCAGTTTACACATTGGAGCCTGGGCTCTGAAACCCTGCAAGGGAAAGGGTCTCGGAGCCCAGGCTGCATCCTGAGTCTGAATGTCTACATTGCAATTTTCAGCCTCACAACCGAAGCAAGGTGAGCCCGAGTCAGCTGATCTGGGCTCTAACACTCCATGCTGTAGGCTTTTTAATCTTGTCATTGGGTATGTTTTAGACATACCCAATGACACTAGGTAATTTTTTGTCAGGGTGGGACAAAGTCTCTTAGCCAGCTGTCGGGTGTAGAAAGCATTATTAGTAGCTGCTGCTCTGTGAAGTTTTAGTGAGGAATCCAAAAGTATTCAGCAGTGGATTGATTTAACTAAATGTGGGTGTGGCCCTTCACCCAGTGGAGACTGCACCCCGGCTACAAACCCCTCAGAGTAGAGCCTTTCTGGCCAAGTTAACTCTTAACATGGTGAAATGTGATCCCTAGGAGCCGCTAAATGGCTGGTGCCAGGAGGTCAATAACCTTCTAATTGTGGCACAATCCCTACGTAAAAGGATAAATGGACGCAAATCAGATATTAGGAATGGCAATATACAAAAACCTGTAGGACCTCCCTGGACACACAATAGCAGATTTAAAGGTAGCCATCCTGCAGCAAAATACTTCAGGACCAGACTTCAAGGAGAAACTGCTGAGCTTCAGTTCATCTACAAATTTGACACCATCAGCTCAGGATTAAACAAAGACTGAATTGCTAGCCAACTACAAAAGCAGTTTCTCCTCCCTTGGTGTTCACACCTCAACTGCTAGAAGAGGTCCTCATCCTCCCTGATTGAACTAATCTCCTTATCTCTAGCCTGACTCATCCTTGCTTCCATATTTATACCTGCCTCTGGAAATTTCCACTACATGCATCCAACGAAGTGGGTATTCACTCATGCTCCAATACGTCTGTTAGTCTATAAGGTGCCACAGGACTCTTTGCTGCTTTTACAGATCCAGACTAACACGGCTACCCCTCTGATACTCAACCTTCTAATTGAAAGGGATGGTATAAAAAGGTAAAATCAGGCCCAGAGTATCTGCTGTGAAGCAGAAAGAAGAGTTGGGAGCAGTTCAGGGAAACATCAAACTGTGTTGGGAACATTATCAGAGACCTGACATGATAGAAATTGGATTGTTCCAAATGAGCCTATTGATTCAGATCCAATTGATTATTCTTTAACTAAAAGGAAACGAGATTCCAAAGCAAGAAGGGGAAACGCTGTTGTTATTACCCCCATTTTACAGGACATTTCCCCCCCCCCCCCTTCTCCTTGGGAGCTCAGGCTGAAAATATGACTACATATTCTGCTGCGGCTGGATTAAGTTAGACTGGGTTGATTAGCGCCACAATCCAGTCTGCCTACTAGCTTCAGTCCGGATCGCAGCCAGATTTCTGGGCAGTGCTTTGGAGAGGGTGACACGCATCAGTGGCACTCGCTGCATCCCTCTGCCTCCTGGCCTCCCCCAAACTCCAGTCTGCAAAGACAGCGTCCTCTGAAACGCTGCCCGGAGTCCGAGGGCACAGTCTCAGCTGTCCCCGCGGAATGCACCGGGGTGGCGCCTGTTGACAGCGTTTTCCTCTGGACGGGTTTGCAGCTGGTGAGAGAGCTCAGCTGGCAGAGCCCCACGCTCTGTGTAATTACGGTGCTAAACCTAGCGGTGGGCTGGTGCGTTCCCGCCCCCCGGGCTCTGCGCTCCTGCACACAGGGCGCCGTGCCGGGCTCCTCGTGTACCTCGCCACAGCAGCCCGGAGCAGAGAATGCCAGGGGCCGTGCCTCGCTTTCCCTCGCGCGCTCCCTCTCTCCCCATCCGAGCCCTTTGTTAATTGATGTGCCTGTGACTATTGGCTGAAGTTCTCCCAGCGATTTGCATGAGCAGAGAGGGGAGTGTCTTCTGCTGCCTTCACACCAGGAGCTAAATGACTGCAGTTTCAGAGGGAATGAACTACCAAGGGACTGGCAGGCGCTCGCAAGCCCTAGGAGCAAGCTGGCTTCCGAGGAGCAGGCACCGGCAGCTGGAGATGGGGCACCTACGCAGCGCTGGGCGCACCACCAGCCACAGAAACCTGCAGGTAGGGGATGTGTGCGGGGGAGCCCTGCAAGTTGTGAGCTCGTGCCCAGGAGAAGCGGTTGGGGTTTAAAAACAAACAAAAAAAAAAAAAGCAAATGCTCTAGCTCGATCTAAACTTCATCGTGAGCGATCAATGGGTCCTGTTGGCTGTAGCACCTCTACCAACAGCAATCAAAGCTGGGTGGGGGGGTGTCTTTGTTTATGTCAAAGAACCGTTTAAGCCATTACACTGACAGGAGAATGGTTTTAAATGGAGGGGAGAAGAACTCCCCGAGGCTGGAGACGAAGTTACGTGAATCAGTTTCCAAATGCAGAGCTGGCTTGGCAATCAGAAAGGGCCAGTTTTTTTTGCATAATCTTTTTCAGGCGCTTCTGTTTGCGTTTCGGGTGAGTCCTGCGGAGGGAGAAGGGGGCTGGTGAGGGTCAGTACTTACCTGTTAAACGGGAATTGAAACTTGAACACCGAGCTCTGGGCTACATGAACGGGGAGCCCCCTTTGCTCCTCTGTGTGAGGTGTTCTTGGTGCTGATGGTAAACTTCCCTGCATAGTCTGTTTGGTGCACACGGGGCTGCATTGGGGGTTGTGCAACAGGGCCATCGGAGGCGAATAGGCACATCTGTGACATGGTCTATTTGGTTACGATAGTTGGTGTGCATGACCTGTTTGAGGGATGCGGCGGTGTAGACTGTCTATGCGAAGTGGATAATGCATCTGGTGCACAGTGTGTGGTGTATTTGGTGCAGGCGGTTTCTTTGGGGGGGGGGAGTGAGTGGTGCACGTGTCGGTTGTTGGGTGCAGAGGGTGGCATATCTGATGCTTATGGTGGTGTGTCTGATGCAGAGGGTGTATTTGGTGGACATTGTTATATGGGTTTGTGTGAGGAACAGATATTGCAGATGGTTTGGGTGTATTTGAGGACAGGAGCTCATGTATTTGGTGGTGTAATTAGGGGGCAAACGTTTGGGTATTTGGAATGCACACTGGTGGATATGAATGAAAGATGGTGGTGAAAATTGTGTATTTTGGGTAAGATTATGATATATTCGGGGTCTAGACTGATGGTTTTGGAATGCAGATGATGGTGTATTTGGGGGGGTAGTAGTGGTGTATTTGTGGTGCTGAAGGTTGTGTATTTGTGGGTAGTTGGTGGTATATTTGGAGCACAGATGGGCAGGTGACTAGTTTTTATCTGGTATATTTGCGGTGCAGATGGTGATGTATTTAGAGGGTAATTGGTGGCATATTTGTGGTGGAGATGGTGATGTAGTTAAGGTATATTTGGGCTACGGGTAGTGGTGTATTTGTGGTGCACATGGTGTATTTGGGGATAGGTAGTGGTGTATTTGTGGTGCACATGGTGTATTTGGGGATAGGTAGTGGTGTATTTGTGGTGCACATGGCGGTATATTTGGGGTGCAGGTATGGGTGTATCTGGGGCACAGATGGTGCATTTCATCGCAGAGAGGCTGCAGCTTGTGGGCAGGGTGGGCTGGCTGGGCATGTGCCAGGGACATCCCTCTCTAATCCCCTGTGCCTTTCTCTCCCTAGCATTTGTTCCTTTTCCTGCTCTTCATCGGCCCTTTCAACTGCTTTGCCAGTTACAGCCGCGCCACCGAGCTCTTCTACAGTCTCAACGAGGGGCTGCCGGCCGGGGTGCTCATCGGGAGCCTGGCACAGGACCTACGGCTACATGGGGTGGCTGCGGAGGGTCTGCCGACCCGTCGCGGGGAGCCTGTGCTCTCCTTCAGCCTGGCCTCCCAGGGGCTGGGTGGCCAGTACGTGAGCCTGGACAACCGCTCGGGGGAGCTGCACACCTCAGCCCTGCAGATCGACCGCGAGGCGCTGTGCTTGGAGACCGGCGCTGGCTTATCTGCCTCTCTGCCAGCGCCATCCTCGGAGCCCTGCCTGCTGCTGCTGGACGTGCTGGTGCTGCCCCAGGAGCACTTCCGCCTGGTGAAGGTGAAGATCTCCATCCGCGATGTCAATGACAATGCACCACGATTCCCCGTGCCCAACATGCGCCTCTGGGTACCCGAGAACGCCCCCATCGACACCCGCCTGGCCATAGAGCACCCGGCCCTCGACCCTGACCTGGGCACCAATGCAGTCCAGACCTACCGCCTTAAGGACGACTATGGGGTCTTCACCCTAGATGTGGAGGAGAATGAGAGTGGGGAGAGGACCCCCTACCTGATTGTTATGGGGGCTCTGGACAGGGAGGACAGGGAGGAGTATGTCACCCTCATCATCGCGGAGGATGGGGGGACCCCGCCGTTACTGGGCAGTGCCACCCTCACCATTGGCATCAGCGACATCAACGACAACTGCCCCCAGTTCAGCGATTCCCAACTCAACGTTACTGTCTATGGGAATTCCAGTGCAGGGACACACGTGGCCACCATCCACGCAGTTGACATGGACCTGGGATCCAATGCCCAGATCTCTTACTCTTACAGTCAAAAGGTCCCCCAGCCATCAAGAGATTTGTTCCATCTGGATGAAAGTACAGGAGCCATCAAGCTCTCTAGTAAGATCGATGGTGATGCTCCCCGGCTCCATAGGTTGACTATATTGGCCAACGGTCCTGGTTGTATCCCTGCTGTGACCACTGTGCTTGTGTCCATCATCAAAGTCATGTTGAGACCCCCTGAAGTGGTCCCTCGTTTTATAGCTAATGAAGTAGAAGGTGTGGTTTACTTGAAAGAATTGGAGCCTGTTAACACACCGATAGCATTTTTTACTATAAAAGACCCAGATGAAAAATATAAAGTGGATTGCTTTTTGGATGGCAATGGGCCATTCAAACTGTCACCATACAAACCATACAATAATGAATATTTATTAGAGACTACAAGGCCTTTAGACTATGAGGTACAGCAGCTCTATGAAATATCAGTGGTTGCATGGAACTCAGAGGGATTTCATGTAAACAAGATAATTAAAGTACAGGTTCTGGACGATAACGACAACTCACCAGTTTTCCCTCAACAATTAATAGAATTATCTATTGAAGAAAATAATGCTCCCAATGCTTTTTTGACCAAATTGCATGCAACGGATGCTGACAGTGGAGAGAGAGGGAAAGTGTCCTATTTTCTAGGGCCTGATGCCCCTTCATATTTTTCTTTAGATAAAACTACAGGTGTTCTTACAGTTTCCACTCAGCTGGACAGAGAAGAAAAAGAGAAATACAGATATACTGTTAAAGCAATAGATTCTGGATTGCCTCCCAGAGAATCGCTAGCAACTGTCACCATCACAGTTTTGGATAAAAATGACAATAGTCCTAGATTTATCAATAAGGATTTCAGTTTTTTTGTACCAGAAAACTTTCCAGGTTTTGGGGAAATTGGAGTTATCAGTGTTACAGATGCTGATTCAGGGCAAAATGGATGGGTAGCCCTTTCAGTTGTAAATGGAAGTGATATTTTTGTGATAGATACTGGCAAAGGAGTTTTGAGAGCTAAGGTCTCCCTCGACAGGGAGCAGCAAAGTTCCTATGTCTTGTGGGTTGAAGCTGTTGATGGAGGTGATCCTGTCCTTTCTTCTACTGCCAAAATAACTATCCTTCTTCTGGACATTAATGACAACCCCCCACTGGTCTTGTTTCCTCAGTCTAATACATCTTATTTGTTGGTACTTCCTTCTACTCTTCCTGGCTCTCCCATCACAGAAGTCTATGCTGTAGATAAAGACACTGGCATGAATGCTGTCATAGCTTACAGCATCATAGGTAGAAGAGGTCCACGGCCTGAATCATTTAGGATTGACCCTAAAACTGGTAATATCACCTTGGAAGAGTCACTGATGCAGAATGACTATGGTCTCTACCGGCTACTCGTAAAAGTTAGCGATCATGGCTATCCAGAGCCCCTCCATTCCACAATCATGGTGAACCTTTTTGTCAATGACACAGTGAGCAATGAAAGCTATATTGAAAGTTTGTTAAGAAAGGAACCTGACATTAATATAGAGGAAAAAGAGCCACAAATATCTATAGAGCCTACGCATAAAAAAATGGAGTCACCATCTTGCATGCCTACCTTAGTAGCCCTGTCAATAATAAGCTTGGGCTCAATCACTTTAGTAACTGGGATGGGCATTTACATCTGTTTACGAAAAGGGAAAAAGCATCACAGAGCAGATGAAAATTTGGAAGTACAAATCCCACTAAATGGAAGAATTGACCTTCATATGTTGGAGAAGAAACCAATGGAGATTTCTAATATTTGATGTTTCCATGTGGATAAACCAAACTGCTGTCTAACAAACCTCGGACAATGCCCAGATTGGGTATGTTGACAGCAGTTACAATGAAGGACCACTAATTTATAACTTAATAATATTATAATTGTAAATAGCTGTTTACAGGTTTTTTAAAGTCAAATTCAGATTACAGCTTTTTTAATGAAATCTTCGTACTAACCGCTAGCAAGGAGTCTATAAAAACATGAACATCATTTGCAGCTATCATAAACCCATCATATCAGTGATTATACCGAGAGAGGAAGGTAAGACAATGATGAATTAAACTTAAGTTTAAAAAGTTTAAAAAGTCATTTTAACCACAAGAGGGCATCAGATGCTCCTGTGCAGGGAACTGTTGAGGTACTGACCATGAGATTAATGCAAAGTATATTTATGGGTTTTAATATAAAACATATCTGGATATACATATATTTACACAAAAGAAATTTGTATTCCACTGGTTGTATGATAAAAAGAAGAGGAGGAAACATGCACTAGTAAAACAAACAGAATTTTTACCTCATGAGTAATACTTAGACAGTATGATAGAGAAGGCATTAACAAGAAGTGCAATTCCTGTTGAGCAAAGATGCAAAATATTGTCATGTAATCAGAATTTGAACTTCTGTAACATCTTCATCTTTCACTTATTACAGACTTAATATCTTCACACAAACTACCATTGCTCCAACAGTTTACTTGCCGTTATTAGGGAAAAAATTGTATTTAATATTTCTTACAACAAACATACACACACACAAATCCATCTCAGTAAATATGGCCAGATGCAAAGAAGAAAAGGAATGGTTAAATCCTTCGTTGTCCCAGAAGTGTTGATATTTTTATTCTTCCAGCAATCTGTCAGTCGTATTCCATCACTTTGGTTGTGTAACAGATATTTTTAAGTGATTCTACTGACGCTAATCTGTCAGATGAAAACAAAAAACACTTCACATTATTAGCAATTCTAGAACTTAGTTTATACTGACTATTGTTCCTCTCTGGGATGGTATTACATGTGAAAGATCTGATTTCTGCCTTTTTGGCTACCATTCCAGGCTCCTTTTCATTGGTTTTGTTTTTTGTATCAATTCCAAAATTGTATTTGTAAGACTGGTGGCATATTTTCTCGATAATTTATTCTTTGCTGCATCCTCTGCAACAAAGCAGCAGGTTTATCAGTGATGCATCATTTTCTCTTCATTGTAAGAACTGGGAACTATCTGTTGTATGATGGTTACATCAAATTTATCTGTGTAAACAAGGTAAATAAGTGTTATGCTTAAAACTAATCATTTTGATTTCTGGCATCATATGTCTGTACTGTACCAAAAGTGTTTATATGTCTGCAAATTAAAGCTATATATTTTCATAATAACTTTTTCTCTCGGTGCTCACCTTTTAATGATAAAGCAGAGTACCACTCGGTTTACAAGCAATTTTTCATCATTACTTAGGTATTTACTCTTTTGTTTATTTTTAATTTAATACATAGCACATTCTTAAAAAGCATAATACTTCCAAAAAATAATACACTCCAAAATTGTTCTTAGGAACCTTATCCTGCACCCATTGGAATCAATGGCAAGGCTCAAATTGACTTAAATGGTGCAGTATCAGGTTCTTGCTTTTTAAAGTATGCAGTGCAACTATATATAGATTTTGATACATTCACCCACTTTGGCTAGTACAGGGGTTGGCAACCTCTGGCACGCGGCTCGCCAGGGTAAGCACCCTGGCGGGCCAGACCAGTTTGTTTACCTGCCACCTCCGCAGGTTCGGCCGATCGCGTCTCCCACTGACCGCAGTTCGCTGCTCCAGGCCAATGGGGGCGGTGGGAAGCCGTGGCCAGCACATCCCTCGGCCCACGCCGCTTCCCGCAGTCCCCATTGGCCCGGAGCGGTGAACCGCAGCCACTGGGAACCGCAATCGGCCGAACCTGCGGAGGCAGCAGGTAAACAAACTGGTCCAGCCCTCCAGGGTGCTTACCCAGGCGAGCCACGTGCCAGAGGTTGCCGACCCCTGGGCTAGTACCTTACTCCACTGTAGACTCATTGAAATCTGCAGGCCATTTACTGAGTGGGGTGCTACTTATCATGAGTGAAAGTATAAGAATCTGGCCATATTTTATCAAACCACCTTATTATCAAAATGAATTTATTTTCAGAGGTTTATTTCAACTAGTTCTTAGTATTAACATTTCTATAATATACTCTCAGAACATTTTTTGTTTGTGAGCAGTTTGATGGCTGTGTTCCATGAAAAAATTAATTCTACCTGTCAAATGCTTATGGTTTATCACCTTGTTTTGTTTCTTTTAATATTATTAATATATGAAAATGGCACGTATCTATGAAAATTCATGTCATGAAAAAGACATTGATTATTATCTCAGAAGAAATATGACTAATTCCTTGTAATTGGGTTCTTTATTATACATTTTGATGCTTTGGTGGAAAAGTTTAGTTCTCCATACTACCTTTATTCAGTCTAGCAGCATGTTAAGAAAAATAGCAAAAGAAAAATAGCATTTTCTGCATTACTTCTGTATTATTCAAATTAGAAGCCTGGTCTCATTTCCAGTGAAGTCAATGACAATTATACCATTGACTTAAATGGGAGCAGGAACAAGGATCAAACTTTTAATAACAAAAAACTAAAACGTAAAATCATGGCTCTGATCCTACAACCCTTACACACAGGGCACCAGATTATGTGATTCTTACTCAGGCCTTGTCTACATGTGGATTTGCACGGATTGAATTGAACTCGTTGGTTTAAGACTGGCTTATTTTAGTTTATCTTAAACCCGTTCATAATCAATTTAAGATAAACCAAAATGAGCCTGGTTTAAACTGAAATAAGAGCGTCCACACAGTTGTATGCACCTGGTTTAAGTAAATCAGTTTGCAATCACACCTTCACTTAGGGTACGTCTATACTTACTTCCGAGTCCGGCGGTAAGCAATCGATCTTCTGGGTTCGATCCCGGAAGTGCTCGCCGTCGACGCCGGTACTCCTGCTTGGCGAGAGGAGTACGCAGAGTCGACGGGGGAGCCTGCCTGCCACGTCTGGACCCGAGGTAAGTTCGAACTAAGGTACTTCAACTTCAGCTACATTATTCACGTAGCTGAAGTTGCGTATCTTAGTTTGAAGTGGGGGGTTAGTGTGGACCAGGCATCAGACTAGTGCAACTATGTGTGGTGAAGTAAAGGTAAGCCTTTATCTTAAATAGTCCCATTGACTTTAATGGGCTATCTGTGGTGGCAGGTGCTAGTCAGTGTCAGTAAGGTATCATAATCCACCCCATGGGTAGTCTTCATGCAGGTAGTCCCACAGAAGAGAATAAAGCATGCAAGATTGGGTCCTTTTGTTTTTTTTAACTCAAAACTATGCAATTGGCAGCAGGTAAAAAAAGCTATCAGCCATGCAACAATTTGGTTAATCATATCCATGACAAAACAATCAGGTATTATCTCAAACTCATGGCACAGTAGATGTTTTTCATTTTAAAAAAGAGGGCTTCTAATTTCCTAGTGTCAGAATAGTTGATACCAGTAATGAGGCACTTTTCTGTAGACCTTGCTGTTGACAGAATATCCCTTTCAGAAATCCTTTTCATGCAAAAGACATTTTTAATGAGTATAGCTAAAGTAAATTAGATTCAAAGATAAAAGGCCCATTTTACTAACACCTTGTGTTAGTGCAGTTGCCAAAATGTATGCTAATCTTGTCAATGCTGGTAGTTGAGCTGGCATGAAAATAAATGTCCCATTCATTAAGAATCCCAATATCCATTGAACAATCTGTGAGTGAGTGGGTGCTGTTTCTCCAGTTCAATAAAAAATAAGATGGCCCTAATCTTTGTGCTGCCAAAGACACTGTAGCATTGCAATGCAAAACGTATTTGAATTAGAATTAGCAAATAAAGGACAAGAAATGGGCTGTGAGCCTAGTGGAGGTGAGCATAGAAAATCAGTTTGGGTTCTTCTCTTTTTTTTATTCCATTTGATCTTTCTAAAAAGATGGGAGCTCCATGAGTCTTTGAAGTTATTGTTTTGATGCAAAATTAGCTAAACGCTGCCTGTTTTAATATCAGTAAGGGATGAATTCTGAAAGTGTGGCAACGAGAAGGAGACCATTTTGCTTTCGCCCCCCATGTCTAACACTGAAACTCCGTTTTATCTGATGGCCTATGCAGGCTTCAAGGCCCTGATTCAGCAAAGCACTTAAACCTTGCTTTGCTGAATCAGGGCTCAAATATTTGACTATGCCTACAAAGTCAGATCCAAAGCCCATTGAAGTCAGTGGTAAAACTGTTTTTGACTTCAATGCAGCCAGGATTTCACTCTTAATTTTTCAGTTTCAGAAGATTTAATGAAAATACCCTAATTCAAAAATATGAACAGATTAATTCCCTACTAAACTTTCACTTCTGGAGACTCATGTTCAAAGTGGTCAAAAGAGAAATGAATTTTCTGGTTTGAGCTCATCCTAGCTCTCAGTGAACAGTGGCCTGCATTACAAAAACACCCTGCAATTTGGCATAATTTGACATAAATGGCACTTCCAGCTCAAAAAAGGTCAGTGACAGAAACTGCAGGGTGTTTCTTTCCAAGACTCAGGTGCATTGACAGAGCTTTGCAATGGAGCTTGTACAGTGACTGCTACCTGCTCTGTACTGTGCTTGTCACCAGTTTTGTGTCTAGCAATCATTCATTTTCATATGCATTAATATTTACAAAATTAACTTACAGTTAAAAACAATACATCAAAATACACACTGACTCCACTGAAACAGACATTTGCTTCACGCTGGTCTCCAACTAAGCTGAAGTTTGGATCGTTGAGTAAATTCATGTCCTTTATTACCAAAAAGTATCAACGTTTAAATGTTTTGTGAAATTTTAGTGGAAGCCACAGGTACTCAGCACCTTTAGGATCAGCCTATCAGTTTAATGGGACTTCTCACAGGATTAAGGATTACTCGTTGATCTTTCTAATCTATTAAAAATTAGTCTTTCATTTAATGGACTGGAAAATGATCTCTGGGAGCCATTTGCACACTTCTAGCATGCTACTTCATAATAAGTCATTCAGAGTTATGAAGTTTCTCATAATTTGTAGCATGTCATAATTTAAAGGTTTCTAGGTTATAATGTGTCTAAAAATAACTGTGCATGCAGAGTAGCTGCTTCTGTTTCGTGCTCTGTACAAGACTGAAGCTGCTGCCAGGGAGATAAACCTGACATCTGCACAGCAATGCAGAGAAACTCACAGAATTTGGCAAGTAAGGAAGAACAAATAAAGATTTTCAAATGCTAGAAAACAAAGATACTTTCATTCCTACAAAGAAAGGTTATCTGTCAAACACTTTGTAACCAAAGTTTCAGAATTTGCATCTAGAGTTTTAGACTAGTTTTGACTTAGTGGGTTTTAAAACCCAAATGATACAGTTCTGAATATTTCTGAAAAGAAACAAACAGAACACTAAGTATACAACAGGTGCTAAGAAAACATTGTTCTTAATACAGAGCCTTTTAATAATTTATGATGCATTCAATCATTTATCTCACTGCCTGTGAAAACAAATCCATGCCTAGTGTTTGACTTGCAGGTTTTCACATTGCTATCTTACACCCATCAAAAACTAGGTATTTTGAGTAGCAGGCATTTAGGTTATGACTCAAATATACTATGTGGGATCATTTAATCTATGTTCAAATAGAGAAGTTGACTTTGTGTTCAGGCTTGACATTATGTTCCCACAATCGTTGGAATAACTATGGGTTTCAATCCCTGAAGGGTGAACTCAGTTTTCCATCCTTCTGGATCTGCTGTATATTTTACATCTCCAGAGCCCTGCACAAACATTAATCCTCACCACAAGTCAATGGAGTGAGTGTACAGAATGGGGAAACAAACACTCAGAGGGTCAGATTCTGCCCTGATTACATCTTGTGCAGTTCCATAGAAGGGTGTAAATCAGGGAAGAATTTGGCCCATAGAGGTTAAGGTTAACAATTTCAAATGTGTATTTAAATAAATAAAAGTGGCTCCCTTCAGGTTAGAAAATATGGGGCCTACATCACTTACCCTCATCCCAGAATCAAAGATGCAGCTGGGATTACAACCCCGTTGTTCCTGGCTCCAGTTCCTCTGCTCTCCTCATTAGATTACTGCTCTTCTAAAGTACTTTTGCAAGCCTAGGAGCTTTATCCAGTGTCCTTGGTGCACGCGCACGCACACACATACACAAATGTGTTAGTTAAATGCTGCCAGTTATCTGACTGTGACTGCATTAGACTAGTGCTATGTATAATGATAGTTAAAGCATTTTGAGGAGCTGCAAGAAACTATGATATGTGAAGTATTTCAGTTATTACTAGTTATCTTATTATAGTGCCTAGAGGCTTCAACCAAGATCTTGGCCTCTTCATGCTAGGTAATGTACAAACATATAATGAGGGACAGTATCTGTCCCCAGAAAACTCACAACTGAGTAGATGAGACAGGGTGGGAGGGAAAACAGATGCCCAGAGAGGTGATGTGGCTTGCCCAACATCACACAGGCTCAGTGCAGAGACAATGGAATTTAAGTCTCAGGCCAGTACGCTGCTTCTGCTATATGAATTATTCTAAAGCAGTGACAAAAATACTTTATAGAATTATTTTTTTCAATTGTAGCCACCTCCTTTCAGTCAAAGCTTGCAGAACACATACAGGAAGTGTGATCCTGTACATTTAGTAATATGGCAAGCCCTTTAAAATGGTAAATTGAATACAAAGTTATTTAGTGCAAGTTAGCCCCCTCCTCCATATCACACCCCGGGCTACATTTTTAGAAGAATAAAGTAATAAAAGAGGTGTGTGATATCCAAAGGACCAGACAAGTGCTGCTTTCGGGGATGTGTTGCACTTCACTAGGCACTGAAGTGAATAACAGCAGAACATAGCAAAGTTAATTAAATGCAGTCAAAATGAAAAAGTCCCTTAAAGAGAGCAGTGGCAGTACCTGTGAGAAATGAAAGGAAGTGGTCATAAGCTAAATAAAGGTTCACCCTGGTTCTGCTGGAGTTGCTGAGCATCCCCAGCAGTGTTAAGGTCCCCTTTCATCTTTCTTTGACCCTAAGAGTAAGTTGGCACAGTACTGAGGTTTTCTGACACTAAATGCTAATACAAAATGCAGTAAATGACTCGCATTGTCAGGAGGTCAACGTTGTAAAGAGAATAAAGGATGGAATGTTTTTAAAGGGTCTGTTGCACTATAATAATAGCATTCTTTTATTGGTAACTTTCCATCATGCTATCATGTTGTGCTAGCTCATTTTTGCTAACACAGTACAAAACAGGTCTTATTAGAAACATTTGAATATTCTCAGCCAAAGTACATGATGCTACTGTGACATGGTGTGTCCACAGGAACAGTGAAATTTTGTTAATGAAATTAGATCCTTATTTATTTTGTATCAGTATACAAATATTATAGCTGACTCTGCACTGACTTTCCAAATAATCTATAACTCTATAGCTCTTCTCTCCTATATTTCATTAAATATTTAATTGCACTAATAAGAAAGAGGATGTTTGGTATCCTGCAGATGTTTACTGTTCAAATGGGAAGCATGCAATTCTACCTACAAGATACCTGCACATTATTTTTTTTCTGGTTGACTCAGGGGGAGGGGGAAAGTGCATGCAACCTATATATATTTTTTGGAGGGTGGGGGTGAGGTGTAACTGTTATTGTTTTTCTCTGAGAACAGCTGTACATTGAGCAGAATTAAATAGGTTTGAATTGTTAATCATTAATTTATTTTTCTTTGAAACAGGTGTACTGAAAAATCAGAGTCACAGCAAATATGGGGTTACTCACATAAATGTAGCTATTTTATCATTTGGCCCCCAGCTTTGTACAGCTGAGACTTTGGATTACGTTCTCCACTGCTCTACAAGGAAAAGCCCAAATGTTAGGGCATATTTAAATCCTGGAAGTTCTGTTAAATATCTACTTAAAATCAACATGAGATATCTAATTACTTAAATGCCTCAACTCCACTCGGAAACAAGTTAATTCAAATAATCCAGCGCTTTAGGCCTCAAGTACTGAGCACCTCCTGTGAGGAGCTGAGCATCCTCCACTCCCATTTGACCTCTCATGAGTTAAGGGCATTTTTATCAACTCACATAATCCTTTTGTATAAAGAAGACCAAAATCACCAGCATTTTCCCATCCAGGCTGCAGCAGCTCTGAGGAGATCAGAGACAGGAACTTTAAAGGGTCCTACTGTTTTTCTGATACTAACATCTCACTTTTGATACGAAAAGTGCTTCATTAGTGCATCTTCAATAACATAATTTTATATGATAGACTGTAAAGGGTCTAGTGGTTTGATTGATCACATATCTGATAACTCTTTTTTTTTTAAAGATACCAAATACCTAACATACATTTCTCCATGTATTTGCCCTCTAAAAAAACCCAAAGTTTACACTAATAAAGTGAAACTATTTGGCTAATATAATCAAATGTGATGCTCTGGCACAAGGACCCAGCTTGGAAAGTATTAAGAGCTTCCCCTTGAAGCTATAGTTAAAGTGCTTCTTTTCATACCTTTTCTTTCTCTTGAATAAGACACTTTCCATACCATCCAGGTACATATTCATATGAGTTCTCACCTGAGTGGACACGTAAGGTTTTATGTTTAATTTTAATTAAATACAAAACAACTAAATGCTGGGTGTTCATTTCAGGAAAACATTCAGAATAGCCAGCCCACCTTTTACCAGCTCAGCTAGACCGAGTATCCAGAAAAGCCAGCCCAGATGCATATCATAAAAGCCTCTGGCTTCTCATATACTATTATGGTGGAGTAGCCTACAGTTTAGTGCAAGTATAGGTCCACATTTTGCCCTCAGTGAAAACTTTTCAAACTTAATCCCAGTGACATCAGCGGAGTTGCACACGTGTAACAGGAAAGCATTTGTCCACCCATGGTTTCATTAATATAGCTTTGCACATGTCTACATTTTTTGTACAAATCACTGATGTTTGTAGTGTCTATGAGTGAAACCAATATTGTTTTTTGTTTGAATAAGCCACCTCTCAACTCTGTTTTTGCTTGCTGCCGCAGTGAGACACTGTGTCTTGAGATACCCAGTAGCCAGGTACCACCTGTCTCCTTCCAAACTCCCAACCCATGCAAATAGCTACAAGAGCATGTCTGCTGGGAACACTCTCATACACATTTATCTGAGCCAACTGCTTTGTTTTCTCTGAGCACCCTTGTTCCTGAAAACTTTCTCACTGGAATGTTCACAAATCAGCAAATAACTGGGGTAACAATACCAGTGAAGTGGATTGGAGACCTTATTTGCTGAGAGTCACATTTTTTGTATACCTGCTGTTTATGAGAATGCTGACACCCACAAATCTTCAAGAAAAATGATACATGGTAGATGCACAAAGGCAAAGAAAGAAGTCTCATTGCTACTCCATCTTCACTGGTCTACTCATGATAGATTACACTGTGCTAGGGATGCAATTCTTAGAGGAAAAGATTATGATTCCATACAGTACAAGGAACAAAATGCTATGTTGCAATGCCAAAGGATATTTTGATATGGAAATATGCAAAAGAGGAGCCAGAGAAATCCTTTATCAGCCTGACAGAAACACACAGATTCCTTATATGGTTCTAAAATGTTCTGTGTCAAACATATTGAACACAACAGTTTATAGAATCATTACATCTTCAGCAAGTAACAGAAAGACCTTTGCAAAATGTATCAACTTCGCTTTTACTTTAAAGGCAAAGACAATTCAGTGGTAATTGACTTGTGCTCAGAGTGCTGTGAGTTGAGTGTTCTACAAGATGACCTGAGCAAAACATTTGAAGTCCACCTTCACAAGACATGAAATTCCTTAGCAAGTGTTTTCAGATAATGGTCTACAATAAAGTAGTGCAAGGTTGGAAACTTTTACAAAGCATTAGGTTTCTCTGATCATATTACATCCAGTCCAAAGTACCCAAGGACAAAAGGACCTGCAGAATGAACAGGTCAAACTCAAAAATATACTCCAGACATTAAAAGAGAGTGATGAAGATCCTTCTTGACTATATATACAGAAATATATCCTAGAAGCTAATCTGGAATCTCCCATCCAATTATGAATGAATGAATGAATAAATAAAAAAATAAAAAATAAATAAACGAATACATACATATTTTTAAAAAGATAGTCAATTGCATCTGGCTTTCCTAAGCCAAACAACAGGTACTCCGTTGAGAAGAAGCAGATAGCTCATAAACAGATGCATTAAAGATATTACAACAGGTTAGTAAACTTGAATGTTCCTCAGCAGGTACAAGTATGAGAATAAGGTAAGTGGGACCTGCTGTGATGCTGATCAAAGAAAATACTCCTAGATCCTGTACACTATGCCCTTCAAATGGATCTAAGTTCAAAAAGAATCAGAAAGACACCTTAAAGGCTCTAGTAAATTCTGAGAAATATAAAAATATTACCATTTAAAATGTAATATACTATCATGGATATTACACCCCAAGAGAAAGAGCTGATATGAAAGATGAGAAGACAAATCAGGAACTCAGTAGTATACCTGAAGGAGGTCCAGGTTTTTGAATACCATAAAACCTAACTGGTATTAATGACTGCAGACTGATTGTTGCCCTTTGCAGCTTTGACTTTCAAAGGGGAGGTTTAAGGATAAAAACAGGAAGCAATGATCTAATATGTAACTACAAGAGCCTTCTATAGTCATGACATTTTGACTTGTCAAGGACCTACTATTGCCAACCCCACATATTCATAAACCATATATTGGGTGCCCAAAATCATGAGTCTGATTTTAAAATCATGAGATTTTTTTGTCTTCTAATTTTTGAGCTTTGAGAGTACATTTAGGTCACATTTCTTAAGTTTTCCCTGCAGCCATAATGGCTTTTATTCAAAATGAAGGCTGAGATTTTAACATAGTAACAAGACTCCAGAAGCTGGGGCTTTAACCAAAATACCAATACAACACGATTCCCAAGAGTTGTGTAATTAAAATGCTGCAGAATAAAGAAGAATCCAACATGTTTGCTATGGCATAGTGCCATCCTTTGGCACCATGAGTATGTCAACACAGCAAGTATGTCTGCACTGCAACATAAGACCAGGGTTCAAACTCAGGCTGAAGCTTAACACCCCTTCCATCTACACTCAAATTGTGCTAACCAAGGCCTTGAACCCAGGATTCCAGGACCCTACAGGGGTGGAATTGCCAAGCCTGAGTTGAGCTGGGACCCAAGGTTCAAAACAGATTACTTTGCAGTGTAACCAAAGCCCCACTGAACTCATGCTCTGAGAATTTGCCAAAAGTATCCCACAATCCCACAGGCCGATGTTCTTTGTACTCTGAAGAGTCAAATTTGATGGACAGTCAAGCTTTCCACACTGTATCGTGAACAAAGGGCTAGAGAGGCCACATTTTGGGAGGGTGCTAGGAAGTCTGGGATATGTCTGGTTGGACTCAGGTTTGCATAATGCTGTATAGACTCTGGAGGCCCAGGTTGGGACCCAGGAGTCAAGAATTCCTAACTTGGGGTTACAAATGAGGGTATGTCTACACTACGAAATTAGGTCGAGTTTATAGAAGCCAGTTTTATAGATATCGGTTTTATACAGTCGACTGTGTGTGTCCCCACATAAAATGCTCTAAGCGCATTAAGTCGGCGGACCGCGTCCACAGTACCAAGGCTAGCGTCAACTTCTGGAGCGTTGCACTGTGGGTAGCTATCCCACAGTTCCCGCAGTCTCCGCCACCCATTGGAATTCTGGGTTGAGATCCCAATGCCTGATGACGGAAAAACAGTGTCGCGGGGGATTCTGGGTACATGTCATCAGGCCCCTCCCCCTCCATCAGAGTAACGGCAGACAATCGATTCATGCCTTTTTACCTGGGTTACCTGTGCAGACAACATACCACTGCAAGCATGGAGCCCACTCAGCTCAGCTCATCGTCAGCATATGTCATCTGGGTGCCAGCAGACGTGGTACTGCATTGCTACACGGCAGCAGCTCCTTGCCTTTTGGCAGTGGATGGTGTATTATGACTGGTATCCATCGTCGTCGTACTCCTCAGTGAGTTCAATCAGAGGCACCCGGGAAAGTTCTTCAGCAGATTCCTATAAGAAATACTGAACCAAACTTTCCACTCTGGGCATCTGATTTTTGACGATGATGACTATCAGTCGTAGTACATCATTTTCTGCCAAGCACCCAGAAGATGTCGATGGCTATCAGTCATGCTGCACTGTCTGCTGCCAGCTTAAGATGTAAAAAATAGATGGACCAGATTTGTTCTGTATTCATTTGCTTCCCCCTCCCTCCGTGAAATCAATGGCCTGCTAAAAAGGTTTTGAGTTCAATCTTTGGGGGGGGCATTCTGTGTGACAGTTGTTTGTGTTTCTCCCTGATCCACAGCCACCTTTGTTGATTTTAATTCCCTGTACCTGGACGCCATGTCATCACTCGCCCCCCCTTCCTCCGTCAGACACTAGTTTCGGGCCTTTTTTCAGACCAGACGCCATTGCACTGGGATCATGGAGCCCGCTCAGATCACCGCGGCAATTACGAGCACTATGAACACCATGCACATTGTCCTAGAGTATATGCAGAGCCAGGACATGCCAAAGCAAAACTAGGACCAGCCGAGGAGGCGATTGCAGCGCGGCGATGAGAGTGATGAGGAAATTGACATGGACATAGACCTCTCACAAAGTACAGGTCCCAGCAATGTGCAAATCATGGTGTTACTGGGGCAGGTTCATGGCATGGAACGCCGATTCTGGGCCCGGGAAACAAGCACAGACTGGTGGGACCGCATCATGTTGCAGGTGTGGGACGATTCCCAGTGGCTGCGAAACTTTTGCATGCGTAAGGGCACTTTCATGGAACTTTGTGACTTGCTTTCCCCTGCCCGGAAGCGCCAGAATACAAGGATGAGAGCAGCCCTCACAGTTGAGAAGTGAGTGGCGATAGCCTTGTGGAAGCTTGCAACGCCAGACAGCTACCAGTCAGTCGGGAATCAATTTGGAGTGGGCAAATCTACTGTGGGGGCTGCTGTGATCCAAGTTGCCAGGGCAATCAAAGACCTGCTGATATCAAGGGTAGTGACTCTGGGAAACGTGCAGGTCATAGTGGATGGCTTTGCTGCAATGGGATTCCCAAACTGTGGAGGGGCGATAGACGGGACCCATATCCCTATCTTGTCACCTGAGCACCAAGCCACCGAGTACATAAACCGCAAGGGGTACTTTTCAATGCTACTGCAAGCCGTGGTGGATCACAAGGGATGTTTCACCAACATCAACGTGGGATGGCCGGGAAAGGTACATGATGCTCGCATCTTCAGGCACTCTGGTCTGTTTTGAAAGCTGGAGGAAGGGACTTTCTTCCTGGACCAGAAAATAACCGTTGGGGATGTTGAAATGCCTATCATTATCCTTGGGGACCCAGCCTACGCTTTAATGCCATGGCTCATGAAGCCGTACACAGGCAGTCTGGACAGTAGTCAGGACCTGTTCAACTATAGGCTGAGCAAGTGCCGAATGGTGGTGGAATGTGCATTTGGATGTTTAAAAGCACGCTGGCGCAGCTTACTGACTCGGATAGACCTCAGCGAAACCAATATCCCCATTGTTATTGCTGCTTGCTGTGTGTTCCACAATATCTGTGAGAGTAAGGGGGAGACCTTTATGGCAGGGTGGAAGGTTGAGGCAAATCACCTGGCCACTGATTACGCACAACCAGACACTAGGGTGGTTAGAAGAGTTCAATCTTTTGGTTTGAAAAAGCAGGGCACGGTGCGCATCAGAGAAGCTTTGAAAACCAGTTTTGTGACTGGCCAGGCTACGGTGTGAAACTTTTGTTTGTTTCTCCTTGATGAACCCTCTGCCCCCCCTGACTCCTTGGTTCACTCTACTTCCCTGTAAACCAACCACCCCACCCTCCCCTTCCCACTTTGAGCACCGCTTGCAGAGGCAATAAAGTCATTGTTACTTCTCATTCATTATTAATTCCTCACACAACTAGGGGGATAATTGCCAAGGTAGCCCGGGATGGGTGGGGGAGAAGGGAAGGAAAAGGACACACTGCCATTTAAAACTTTAGAACTTTAACACTTATTGAAGGCCACCCTTCCGATGCTCAGGCAATCATCTGGGGTGGAGTGACTAGGTGGCCGGAGGCCCCCCGCACCGTGTTCTTGGGCGTCTGGGTGAGGAGGCAATGGGACTTGGGGAGGAGGGCTGTTGGTTACACAGGGGCTGTAGCAGCGGTCTTTGCTCCTGCTGCCTTTCCTGCAGCTCAACCATACTCTGGAGCATATCGGTTTGATGCTCCAGCAGCCGGAGCATCGACTCTTGCCTTCTGTCTGCAAGCTGACGCCACCTATCATCTTCAGCCCTCCACTTGCTCTGTTCAGCCCGCAATTCATCCCGCCACCTCTCCTCTCGTTCAAATTGTGCTTTTTTGCACTCTGACATTGACTGCCTCCACGCATTCTGCTGTGCTCTTTCAACGTGGGAGGACATCTGGAGCTCCGTGAACATATCATCCCGAGTCCGCTGTTTTCTCCTTCTAATCTTCGCTAGCCTCTGCAAAGGAGAAACATTTGCAGCTGGTGGAGGAGAAGGGAGAGGTGGTTAAAAAAGACACATTTTAGAGAACCAGGGGTACACTCTTTCACGTTAAATTTTGCTGTTCACATTACACAGCACATGTGCTTTCGTTACAAGGTCGCATTTTTCCTCTTATATTGTGGGCCTGCCGGTTTGATGTGAGAGATCACTCACGCAGTGCCAGGGAACAGAATTCGGCTTGCAGGCAGCCATGGTAAGCCACAGTCTTTTGGCTTTTTTAACCTTCATAACATGTGGGAATGGTTTCAAACAGCAGTGCCCTCATTTCCCATACCAAGGACCCATTGGGTTGGCCATTTAAAATGGGTTTGCAATGTAAAAGGAGGGGCTGGGGTTTCCGGGTTAACATGCAGCACAAACCCAACTACCCCTCTCCACACACACACACAATTCTCTGGGATGATCACTTCACCCCTCCCCACCACCGCGTGGCTAACAGCGGGGTACATTTCTGTTCAGCCGAGCAGGAACGGGCACCTCTGAATGTCCCCTTAATAAAATCACCCCATTTCAACCAGGTGACCATGAATGATATCACTCTCCTGAGGATAACAAAGAGAGATAAGGAATGGATGTTGTCTGCATGCCAGCACTGCTGTTTCAGTTGACCCAGGCTGGGAGGCTTGCTGCCACAGTTTTTTTGTTTGGTTGGGTTTTTTTGCTTTTTGTTCTGTGTAGATCTATCAGATTAAGTATCTGTCAGGAAATGCAGAGGCAGGAAGAAGTGGGCTACAGCGAGAGAAGAGACATAGAAAGTTTAGGTATTCTCTGAGTACAATACTAAGGCCTGGTCACCACTAACCCCCCACTTTGGACTAAGGTACGCAAATTCAGCTACGTTAATAACGTAGCTGAATTCGAAGTACCTTAGTCCGAACTTACTGCGGGTCCAGACGCGGCAGAGAGGCTCCCCTGTCGATGCCGCGTACTCCTCTCGCCCAGCTGGAGTACCGGCGTCGACGGCGAGCACTTCTGGGATCGATCTGGGATCGATTTATCGCATCTAAACCAGACACAATAAATCGATTCCAGAACATCGATTGCCTGCCGCCGGACCCTCCGGTAAGTGTAGACGTACCCTAAATCTGGTTTCAGCTGTTCTTGATGTAACAATTAAATAAAAAGCATTTCCCAGGCTCTTTGAGAGTACAACAGTTGCCTTCTGAATACAACACACTTGTTACTCTGGCTAAAATAGATACATTACATTTGACATAAGAAAATCAATTCTTCCTTATGGTATTGATTATTTCTCTTTTCAGCAAAGTCTTCCTTAATTAGATCCAGGTGTTTCCTCTTCTGGGACTTATTTCCCCATCACAAACACCTTGACTTCAGTAGCAAGTTATTTGTAGCATGTGTGAGGTGAAGGGAGTGATACAGCCTCTGGTCTCTAAGGGTATGTCTACGCTGCAATTAGATACCCGTGGCTGGTCTATGCAAGCTGACTAATGCTTGCAGGCTCAGGCTAAGAGGCCGTTTAATTGTGGTGCAGATGTTCAGACTCAGGCTGCAGGCCAAGTTCTGGGACCCTCCGACCTCACAGGTCCCTAAAGCCTGGACTCCAGCCCAAGTCCAAACATCCACATTGCAATTAAACAGCCCCTGAGCCATGCAAGTTCAAGTCAGCTGGCATGAGCCAGCCATGGGTTTTTAATTGCAAAGTAAACATACCCTAAGGCTGAAATGTTATGCGGCTCAGTAGGCTATCTTCTTTCATCCTTTTTGGTCCCCACTTTACGGCTTACTAACTTCAAAGTATAAGTATATGGTCAATGTTGTTCTTCCCATATCTCTGGAGGGCTACAGGATAAGGTCACTGTTTGTGTCCACTCTTTCTTTCCTTCTTGGTAAAACAGATTTCCCCTCCTTGATGCACAGAGACATGGTGTTTCATTATTTTGACTCAGGGGTCTTAATTTTAACCCAGTCCAGGTGATAAATGTAGCTGAAGGTTAAAAGATAAAAATATGTTGCAGTGAAGCATCTGACAGATGTTTGGGAACTGGATAATGATGGGAGAAATGAAATAAACAGATGAGAGAGTTAATACTGGCTTGGAGATGGGTGATGTAGCAAGTAAAGAAAAAAGATGCTACTATCAGAGTAATCTATGTTTTTGTGTGAGTCTTGAAAATAAAACCACGTTCGGGATCAAATTACAAAGAAGTCAGTGAAGTTACTCTGGATTTACACTGATATAACAGAGAACACAATGCACATCTACCAATGTGATATATGCCATCAGGTGCCAGCAATGCCCCTCTGCCATGTACACTGGCCAAACCGGACAGTCTCTACGCAAAAGAATTAATGGACACTGTCATAACTATAAAGGGAAAGGTAACAGCCCTCCTGTGTACAATACTGTGGAATCCCTCCTGGCCAGAGACTCCAAAGTCCTTTTGCCTGTGAAGGGTTAAGAAGCTCAGGTAACCTGGCTGACACCTGACCCAAAGGACCAATAAGGGGACAAGATACTTTCAAATCTTGGTGGGGGGAAGGCTTTTGTTTGTGCTCTTTGTTTTGGGGGGTGTTCACTCTTGGGACTAAGGGGGACCAGACATCAATCCATGCTCTCCAAATCTTTCTGAACAAGTCTCTCAGATTTCAAACTTGTAATAACAGCCAGGCAAGGTGTGTTAGTTTTATCTTTGTTTTCTCAACTTGTAAATGTACCTTTTGCTAGAGTGTTTATCTCTGTTTGCTGTATCTTTGAACCTAAGGCTAGAGGGGGTTCCTCTGGGCTCTTTAAGTTTGATTACCCTGTAAAGTTATTTTCCATCCTGATTTTACAGAGATGATTTTTACCTCTCTTTCTTTAATTAAAAGCCTTCTTTTTAAGAACCTGATTGATTTTTCCTTGTTCTAAGATCCAAGGGGACTGATCTGGACTCATCAGGAATTGGTGGGGGGAAAGGGAAGGAGGGGAATGATTAATTCCTCCTTGTTTTAAGATCCAAGGGGTTTTGGATCAGTGTTCACCAGGGAATTGGTGGAAGAGTCTCTCAAGGCTACCCAGGGAAGGAAGTTAGCACATTGGGAGTGGTGGCAGCAAAAGCAGATCTAAGCTGGTAGAGAAGCTTAGAGGTTTTCATGCAGGTTCCTACATCTGTACCCTAAAGTTCATAGTGGGGAAGGAACCTTGATAGACACAATTCTGATATCAGGAATCATAACATTCAAAAACCAGTAGGAGAACACTTTAACCTGTCTGGTCACTCAATGACAGACCTGCGGGTGGCAATTTTGCAACAGAAAAGCTTCAAAAACAGACTCCAACGAGAAACTGCTGAGCTGGAATTGATATGCAAACTAGATACAATCAACTTAGGCTTGAATAGAGACTGGGAATGGCTGAGCCATTACAAACATTGAATCTATCTACCCATGTAAGTATTCTCACACTTCTTATCAAACTGTCTGTATTGGGCTATCTTGATTATCACTTCAAGAGTTTTTTTCTCTTACTTAATTGGCCTCTCAGAGTTGGTAAGACAACGCCCACCTTTTCATGCTCTCTGTATGTGTATATATATCTCCTCAATATATGTTCTATTCTATGCATCCGAAGAAGTGGGCTGTAGCCCACGAAAGCTTATGCTCAAATAAATTTGTTAGTCTTTAAAGTGCCACAAGTACTCCTGTTCTTTTTGGAGATACAGACTAACACGGCTGCTACTCTGAAAAATGTAATACTACACATTTTACACAGAAGCAATGGCTGGAAGTTAGAGCCAGATAAATTAAAATTAGGAAAAGGGCACAATTTCTTTACAGGGAGGGTGATTAACCACTGGAATAAACCACCAAGGGAAGTGGTGAATTTTCCACCTCTTGATGTCTTCATATTTGAAGACTGTTATCAGGTCACCCCTCAGGCTTCTTTGTCAAAGCAAAACTGAACTTTTTCAGACTGTGGGGCTTCATTCCTAAATTTAACAGGTTGCTGTAATTGTGCCTGGATGTCATGAATGCATGGATGATCATAGCAAGTCCAAGTTTCATGGAATGGGGTACTGGGTTCTGGCCAGCTGTGCCTACTGGGGCATTCAATAGCATTAAGAAGTGTAACAGGCCCTTGATGTGGCAACTGATTTAGCAATCTGTGCCCAGATAACCTTAATAAGGGAGGATGTTATAGAAAGAAACCTAAGAGTAGAGTATGTTTAGTCCAGGGATCGGCAACCTTTGGCACCTAGTCCATCAGGGAAATCTGCTGGCGGGCCGAGATGGTTTGTTTACCTGCAGCATCCACAGGTTCAGCCGATCGCAGCTCCCACTGGCCGTAGTTCACCGTTTCAGGTCAATGGGGGCTGCAGGAAGCAGCGTGGGCCGAGGGATGTGCTGGCCGCTTCCTGCAGCCCCCATTAGCCTGGAATGGTGAACCGCGGCCAGTGGGAGCTTTGATCTGCTGAACCTGTGGATGCTGCAGGTAAAGAAACCAGCCCAGCCCACCAGCGATTTCCCTGATGGGCCGCATGCCAAAGGTTGTCAATCCCTGGTTTAGTCATTGTTGAGCTGGACTGGTTTTGAATTGGCACTCTAGAGATTAGCGATTCAATATCCTACTACTGCTGCCAGGAAATATCTAGTACTCTATTGTCTGCAATTATACTCTGGCCCTCCTTTGCACTTTCAGTGTGGATACATTTTTATAATTCCCTGGAGTTTGAAAGGAAATAGATGACTATAGTTATATTGTAAAATTCTGCTCTGACTCACCTCATACCATATATCATGGATAAATCATCATTTTAAATTGACATCAAACATAACCTAGGCCTTTTCATTCAACTATTATAATAATGACCCTTAATATTTTATAAGCTCTTTGTAGAAATACAGTTTTTAATTATGTTATTGTTAGTCACTGCCATACTCACTGGCAGTCTCTGTAGCAGACAATTCACTTTATACTGTGTTATAGGCTACCACTGGCCTTAATTTTGTTAGGAGGCACAGTATGAAACCCAGGCAGAGAGACAGAGTAAAGGGGATTACTTTAAAATGGAAAGGGACACAGTTTGAGGTTAGATGAAGGTGCCATGGAGGATGCAGGGCTGCTATGTAATATTTTTTTAATACTATATGTTTGTCTGATTGTTGTAAGGCAGGGGGTCCCAAACTTGGCCAGGAATGATGAACTGCAGCCACTGGAAGCTGCGAGCGTCCATACCTGTGGACGCTCAGGTAAACAAAGCATCTTGCAGCCCACCAGGGGCTTACCCTGAACAAGCCATGAACCAAGTTTAGGAACCCCTGTAGGGATGTTTGCTGTATGCATATATTGGTTTAATTTAATAGCAGGCTGTTGGGTGAAAAAAGTAGGAAGGCAATACAAAGACTTGAGAGAAGACATCTATCAACAAACATTTGGGGGTTGTTACAAGAGAATGGAAGGGAACATTGGCTTGACCTCCCAAGTTGCTCCCCACAGTGATTTTGGGCAGCAAGTTGAAGCCTGCAAAACCAAGAAGAACAAAGATTCTGACTTAGATTTAAAAGGACTCTCTCTCTCTCTCTCTCGTTTTCTGTGTGGGAGGCAAGGGTCAGGGAGCTGTTTGGGGGGAACAGACTGACAGCCACAGGCACCAACTGGGTGTCTGAAGAATTGTGGCCTTCCTGAGCTCTCTCGCAGGGTGTCAGGGCTTAGGTAAGACAGATATGTGTGCAGACCTTTTTTGGTTTTGATAACCTTTTTCTCTGATGTTATGCTTTATTCCTACTGTTAAGATGAAACTATACTTTGATTTGAGAAAGCTGCCTGGTCACTGTGTTGACTACTGGTCACCAGATCCTGAAGATGCTGAATGCAGTCAGACCAGTGAGAGGAATTAGAGGTGTAACTAGCCTTGTCACCATGACAATTCCTTTCTCTGATGCTGATGGGGAATGTTTCCTTTTCTCTTTGGTGATGGTGGTTTGCTGGGTACCCAGACCTAGCTAAGAGATACACAGGCACCAAAGGGGAGAAATGTGGGCTGGCAAAACCCTGAGTTGATGAAGCAATGCAAAGGATACCTACTCCTCCACATATATATACTGTTTAATCCATTTGTGTCCCACTCCTGGAGGAGCCCTGATCCCCAAGTATGGCACAGTCTACTTGTTCCTCTCTCCTGAATGGCTCTGGGCCCCAGACTTCTTGGGCTGATGACATGCGTCATCCTTTAGCTTGCTGGAGCTAACTGGAGAGAGTGTGTGTGTGGGGGGAGAAGTCTTCACTGAGTGGCCAGGTAACTAAATTAATTTACAGGTTCTATGGAATTACCAATTAAAAGGAATCAGAGGCCAAATTTTAAAAGGAGCTATTTATTAATGGCTACAGTTAAATTAAAAAGAAGAAGGAGGAGGATAGGAATTAGGGTAAGGGAAAAGTCCAGGGAATACAAGGGAACAGATGAATGAATGACTAAATAAACCTCACAACAATAATCAGACCTTCCCTCAAATGAAAATTATCCTCACTAGTCACTGAATGTCAATAAAATTTCACATAGAATACAGAGGCAAGGTTTTTGCAACTCCATCGTCTATCTTTAGCAGTCAGATGGTCAGTACCCACACTGTCCTTTGTGTTGGAGCTCCTTAGGGAAGCTTGAAGAAAGATAATTTGGTAAAGAAAAATGATTAAAGGAGTGTGCGGGCCTGACCACTGTTTCTGTGTGAGGTGGTGCTGCATACCCCTTCCATATATGAAATTACAACCTATAACAACAATGCTAAGTGCATCATGAGCCTTCTGAAGATACCCAACATGACAAACTTTGCATTGGATACCATACAATCATATTATAAGGATGAACATGGGGGTGTAGGGTGTTCCCCCAAGGTACAGAGCATCACACCCTCCCCTCCACTATTTGGCAGCAGATCTTCTTGGGTAGGAGACCTACCAGCAGGTACGAAATTGTGCTGGAGGAAGATAATGGAAATATGTAGGGGCTGTTTTGGCATCTTCTCATTGGAGGAAATCTTTATCTGAACATTCCACATCACTACAGAAAAAGCGTTCTGTTCACATATAATTGGGGGAGTTTAGCAGGGGGTGGTTCACTTTTTGTCAGAATCATTTTATCCATCCCAACTTTACCTTCCTCTCCAAATTAGAATTAGGAATCCAGAAACTCTATTAAAATATTTTAGAGTGTGCTGTCAATTCTGTAATTGAATAATTCATACAAAACTAGTGGCGGCCTTTAAATGTAGACTCAGTCCTAAAGCAGGCAAACCCTTTCTCTGTTGCGGTCTCTAATAACATTTGCTTATTGAAAGATTCTCACAATGTTTTTTGACAATTTTTCCAATCACTTCAGTAACAGAAAAACATCAAAACTCTGTCTCCTTCAGTAGCTGATCCCATCTATGCTGATTTTATTGTGGAACTCCTAGATTTAATGACAAGATAATTTCCTATGGACTGATGCCGTTGCTCATTTTATCACATATCGAGTTGCATGCTAAATGATGGAGGATCATTAAAGAAAACTGCATTTGTTTTGCAGCTCCCAGTTTGACAAGTCTTTTATTAATGTCATATTAGTTTTCAATGTTATTTTGCAAAGCATAATAGATGAAGTAATTTTCATTTGACAGATCAGTACTTTTTCCATCTTTTCAACCTATCTTCTACCATATGGATTCCTCTAGAATGGCCCTGACTACAGTGGACTTTTCTTCCTAGCTAGCCAGTGGCCTCTACTCTTTCCTCATTCTTATTAGTTTCTCTGCAGCAGATCAGTAGCAGTAGTCTCAGCTCACCACTTGCTTGTTTGTCTCAATACTTGTATGTTCTCAGAAGATATGATTCTTCTGCAGTTTGGGGGCTGTGGGAAGCGGCGTGGGCTGAGGGATGTGCTGACCGCCATCTCCCGCAGCCCCCAGTGGCCTGGGACTGTGAACTGCAGCCAGTGGAAGCCGTGATTGGTCAAACCTGCAGAAATGGCAGGTAAACAAACCGGCCTGGCCCGCCAGGGTGCTTACCCTGGCAAGCCGCATGCCAAAGGTTGCCGATCCCTGGAGTACACTATGGTGCAGAACCATATTGCTGGGTGTGAATTTTAGTGAGGGATTGAGCCTCTCTAAAGATACAATTCCCCGCCCACATAGCTCAGTGAGTTAGAAAACTGGCTTAGCATATGTGAAAGATAGATGTGTCTTTATTCTCCTCTAATAATTTGCATTCTTATAATGTTAGAGGTAATCTGTTTTTATTATCTATTTCTCTTCTCCACAATAAACCTAAATCAAATATCAAAGAGATACATATTGTTTTACTCAATGTAATTCAAAATGTCAAAACTCTTTAAAAAAATCTTTCATAATAGCTGTTACCGGTGGAAAAAAGTAAAGTTTGAGCTAATCATATGCCAACAGGGAAGAACATTGGAGAGAGGGTTTTTTGTTTGTTTGGGGTTTTTTTTTGTGGGGGGGAGAAGTGTTGGTTTGGGTTTTTTATAGCTTGCTTTTCTTTATTTCATTGGTGGGTGAGAAATCTCTTAGCTATCCTTACCCCAGCTAGGGAATAAGACATTAGTGCCCTCTTCATCCAGAGGCAATATATACAATCTAGGTAATGCTGTATACTGCGGTATCTTTAGGCATCCCTGCAGTGGATTTAAAATGGGATTTTTAACTTAGTGAATACTACAGGATTGGACCTAATTAATAACATTAATGACAACATCATCAATGCTAAATTCTGCAGGATCCCAAGTCTCTTCCTACCTTCTATATGGGAATCATTTACACACCACTGAAGGTCAGCCTCCTCTAAAATAGAACATCGGCTTCTTTCTTTATTTTTATCCTCCCACACCCTCAGGTGCATAGGGCATCCATCAATTTTTTCCATTTATTTCGGTCTTCTGCTGGTCTTTTCAGGCTTCTGAGTGTCACGTTGATGGATTTAGCTTCTTTCTCCATTGTTCTGTGTAATATTTCTCTAGGTCACCCTCTTTTTCCTCTTCCTAGGTGGTGTCCATATGATCACTTGACATGGAACTCATGTTGATGGCATCTTTAAAGCGTGTCCTAAATATGTCCATTGTTGCCTTCTTACCATGTTTGACACTTCAGGTTAGTTTGCTCTGCTTTAAATTACTTAGAAAGTAGAGCGTGACAGCTGTTTAATAGCACACTGCAAGACTGTACAACATTTTAGAACAGGACGTGATGATAAGTGCCATGTCCAGCTCCAACTGCTGAGGGAATTTAAATAGGCAGAATTTCTAGTGCTGTCAATCTGAGACTATGTTCAAGCACTATATTCACTTTCAGAAGGGGAAGGAAGAATAAAAAGAAAGGAAAATCTCCCAAAATATGCTAATTTGCAGCCTTGAAAAGAACACAAAAATAATTCAAAACCAAATCTTCTTTGTAATGTTTCCTGTTGTAATAATCCACCATCTCAATCCATTGTCAGCACAATGACATCCTTCAATTACTGCATCAGTAGAAGTAGGTATCTAATGGAGTAGAATGATGGTGCACAATAAAGGATTGTGATGGGGGGTTAAAAACTCAGTTTTAGGGGGAGGAATGGCTATTTTGGAGACTTACTTTATAAAGTTAGTTGCTCTTATACTTTTCTTTTAAAAGTTAGCTAGATGGCCTACAAGCATTGCCTTTCTTTACCCAATGTCTCTAGCCAGTTAGGAATCCCTGAACCCAAAGCATTAGGCAGAATTTCTGATGATTCAACCAGCTACAATGTTAGTTAGCCTAGACATCTGCAATTCTGATCCTGAGAGCACATCAACTATTCAGAACTTGGGAGTTAGACCAGGATAGTCTGAACTTTACCGAGATGAAAACTGTGATGACAGTTTGCCAGCAATCTGAGGATGCATCTGATTTGTATAAAAAGGAGCGGATGACAGCTGCCTCATTTTTAACTTGTCAACATGACCCAGAAAGACTACTGCTTGCCATGCTCTATTTTGCTTTAAGAAGCTAGGGTGCATTGTTTATTGTGACCTGTAGTGCCTGTAGGCCATACCACTACATTAAATATGATGGTGCCAAGACCTCCCATAAACACCACTGGATGTTTTTTGGCTCAAGGCTTTCTTTTGGACCTCTTGTTAGCTGTTTAGACCATATGTTTAGCCAAGTTTATTTAGGATTTCTGAAGCAAAAAATTCTTACATCCTAAACATTAGCAATTCATCTGGATCACCTGGATCGATCAGTCTTCAGCTGTCATTAAGACTGCGCTGATCACAATACATCCACCATTCTTCTCGCATTTTTGTCTTTCTTCTCCATGTTTGTCTGAAACGTTTAACAATATCATCTTCCCATCTTCTTGGAGGCTGACCAAGTGGTCTTTTCTGTTCTCGCGGGTATCACTCAGTAATGATTGCGGTCCATCTATTGTCCGTGAACCATGCTATGTGGCCTGCCCATTGTATCGTATTATATCTGCTTTCCATGACAATATCTTTCACATCGCTGCATTCTCTAATCATTTCATTTGGGATACGATCCAGAAGGGAAATTCCCAACATAGCTCATTCCATTGCCCTTTCAGCTACCGACAGCCGCTGTTCTCTGTTTGTCAGTGCCCAGGTTTCACTTCCATATAGCATGGCTGGCAGCACTGTTGAATTGAAGATATTTGTACGTGTGGTCTTGTTGATTTTTCCTTTGAGGACGTCCTTGATGGAATTAAACGCACACCATCCTGCCTGAATCCTTCGTGAGAGTTCTCCGTTCACGGCTTGGCACATATTCACTTTTTGGCCCAAATATACATACTGTATATTTCTTCAAGAAACTGAAGAAGTGGAACAGTACGTATTAGCAATTAATATTTCCATTTGCAGGGCAAAAAAAAATAGAACACCCTTACAAATTGTTTATGTTAAGTGAATTTATGAAGCTGGAAAGCCAGTGTCAGAACTCCTATTTTTAACTTCTTGATTCTTGTTTTTCACAAAACAGTTTGTAACTGAGTTGATGGACAATCTCCAAACAACATATGGAAGCTATAGTTTTAACAACCAAGGTTATATAGACTTACTTTAAATGGGTACAGAACTGACGTCACTGGATCTGAATTGGGACTCTTAACTACCAAGCCATCTCTAATGTACTGATTTTCTATCTCATGAATCATGTTTTCTACCTTGGCAATATCCAGCAATTTCAAAAATTCATTCAAATTCCTCACCTTTAACATTTTTTTTCCTGGGGTTACTCCTGTTCATTCATTGGTAAAGATTACAAGTAGACCGAGAATTTAAAATGAAATTGCTCTTTAACAGATCAATTGAACTTTACTATGTGCCCCATTTGGGAAGTCTGCATCTATCATCCAACAATGTATTTACACTCACTGGTACAACCAGAAATAAGAAAAGAAAAAAGAATATCTATGTAAAAATCATTTAGTTCCAGCGTGACCTTGTTACCGTGATGGAGTGTAATGTAGTTACCTGAAACAAAAGCAAATTTGTTTTGATTAAATATGCTCCAATTTATGAAAACAACATCCTGCACCCCAGGTGATATGAATTCTGGATCATATAACATTCAGCACTAAAGGTCTACTTTTACTTATAATATTATAGGATTGAATGACACTTTCCTCTGAGATTCTTCATGCCTATCACACACAAACAGCTGACATGTCCTTGATATTGAAGAAATTCCTTGATATTGATCTTTTGGCAAACATTTTAATTTGGTCTAATTTTATTCTAGAGCTAATACCAACCACACTGGTGCAAGTATCAGAATACAATGTATCTGCGTATCAACCCTGTACATGTAGCCTAAATGATCTAATATACTGACTTCTCTTTGACAGAAAAAAGAAAAAGGAAGACCCATAGGGAGGCCAGTGATGTCAGCAATACACTTCGGCTCATGAGCACAGATCATTAAAATGGTACTATTGCCTCTGGTAATATCATTAAAATGGTACTATTACAATGCATGCTTCAGTGTTTTTACCATTTCAAGAACACTGAACTTGATGTTTTGAGCTGTGCACAGGGCATGAGATGCACATAAATGCATATCAATGTTAGGTTTCCACTAGCTCTTTTGAAGACTTAGGAGAGGAAGCATGGTCTAATTGTTAAAGCACAGGACTGGAAGTGAGGCTGTCTGGATCCTGGCTCTGCCAAACACTTGTTGCATTGTCTTGGAACGTAAGTTACCTCTGCCTCAATTTCCCTGTCTGGAGAAAGAGATAAAACTATTTGCCTCAGAAGGGTGTTGGGAGTCTTAGTTCAGTGATGTTTCTAAAGTACATTGAGATATTTGCAAAGAAGTGCAAAGTATTATTAGAAAGTATTCAGAGAAATTATTCAAGTTGTGTTGCTATGCAATGTAGTCTGGTTTTAAAAGGTGCTTTTAGGACAAAGGGTGAAATCCTGACTCCAATGAGCTCCAAACTACTATTGACTTTAATTGAGCCAGAACTTCATCCATTGACTTCAAGAGAGTCAGGGTTTCAACCAAAATTCTGGACCCACTGAAGTCAATAGAAGCTTTATCATTAACTTCAATGGGACCAGGATCTGGCCCTTTGACACAAATGGAAGACAAATTAATTGTGCAAGAAAGAGATTGAGCAAAAATGTTGTCTTGCCTATGTCTGACATACAGGTATTAAAGTCCTAATGAAGGTATTATAGAATTAGTTTCTGTAGCACCAAGTGCATTGTGAGAAGGGTTCTTTTCAAATAAAATTATCATCATCATCTACATTATTATGCTTTTAGTAATCTTGGTATGAATTTATCAATAGTGATGAAAAATAATATAATGTAGTTTTCTATTCACCTAAATTAATCTAGTCTGTGAGGTTCATAAAGACTTATCAGACAGTTTTACAATTTCCATGACAACAAAATTGCATTTTTATATCTAAAAGAAAATAAGATGTATCTACTTATTATAGATAAATGTAACCTTCAATGTGTTTTTACTGGGTAATTTGGGAACTTAGCATTTCTTTCACCCTTTACTACTTATGTTCACAGTTTGGCCTAGTTATAATTAATATCTATTCTGTAGTACACTTGTGGGCTGTGCAAAAATCCAACAACTTTCTGACAACAAGCACTCTTATTATTTTCAAAGCAAGTCTAATATGTGCAGTGCCTCTCAGGTAAATGTGCAACAAGTGAGAAAAGAATTAATACATTTATGACTAGTATATCCTTCCTTCACAGAAAGCTCTCATCTATTGTTGTACAGGGGTTAATATTATCTTATCACTGACCAAAGCATTCTGGAAACTAGAGTATCTGAAATTACATTGAATTATTTAATTGTGTAGACAGCAAGTAGTTAGCATCACTCCTGGACTGATCAGATTTCTAGATTCATTTTATTGTTCTGTCTATGGCATGAGCAGAAACAATTACCAGGCCAATAAAGCAGGAGGTCACGTTACATGGGTCTGAAATCATGATTAGCGCAGTGACCTGGTTATGATACAAATTAAATTTCCCTCTTGTTGTTGTTCTCTTTAATAATGCAAGTCTGCCTTTCTCTTTATTTGCATGTTAACAATGTTCTGATATAAAGACCACAAAGTCCTTTCATAATAAATATTTCTGATTCAGTGATATTATTAATAAGCTCTTTCTGATTCTCATAACCAGCCCTGATATCAACAGCTTGCGAATGTTAATCAGAACAAAACAAAGAGTGTCTCTTTTGAAAAGAAACTGCATTGGGCAAATTGACTTTAAACTTGAAAAGGAGATTACTTGTTTATTCAACTACTGTATTGGCAATGCTAGAGGCTTTGATAAAATGATTAGTTACATAATAGGCAAATGCTGTGAAATGAACTGCTTAATTTTGCTAGTGAAAAAGTATTGGAATTAGCCTAACCCTAGAGTCCAGAAAAAAAAAATATTTTGTCTAGACATGTAGCCAATGTTTATAACAAAGGTAAAACTAAAGAAATCTACTACAATTCTAGAGTAACTGGAAAGAAACAAAGCATTTTTCCCTCCCATATTTTGACTCCATACTACTATTAAAAAAATACTTTGGTAATCCCCAATAAAGATCCACTGTATTGTTCTTGGGTCACATACCACAGTTTATTTTATAAGGGTTATCATTCTCCTTAACTCAGATCTTAAGTTTTCTCTCAAGTCAAATACCTTGTGCTTCCCCTTGACTCTAAGTTTCCATCTCATTCATGTATATGCATATACTTCTTACTCCTTCTACAGCATTGGGAGAGGGTCCAGAAAGCTACAGCACTAAGCTCTAAGAAATGGAATCATATCACCCTACCTTCCATCATCTTCACTATCAATTTATTACCAGATTCAAAATTGTCCTATTATTTTGAATTTTTTCTGTGACAACTCCCATCTGACTATTATTATTTGCATTACAGTAATGTCTAGTGGCACTACATATCTATGATGAAAGACAGTCCATGCCACAAAGAGTTTACAAGTGGACAAGGCAGACAAAGGGAGGATTAACCTGTGAAAGGAGAGAATAACCATTGGATTCTCAGCTAAAACCACTCTGTGCCATAAAAACACAGATCAAATGTGGAGAATTTGGACTCTTGTGATATATCTAGAGTTGCACAAAAAGTTGGTACCAGATGTAGGAACTGACCCAGATCTCCTGGGCTCCAGTCTAATGCCATATCCACAAACCATATTTACTCCCTGCACTTCTGTCCCACTGTTTCTAGCACTCCGGTCTTGAGCTTCTTTCAATGCACTTCAAGGGGATGCTCTTTGGCCCCTCTGTTTGTGCAGAACTGTTTCCTTTTATACCTTCCTCTATCTATGGCACTTATATGGCCTCCATTACCCTAGTATCTGAGCACCTCACTATCTTTAATGCATTTTCTCCCACAAACTGCTATTATCCCATTTTATAGATGGGGGACTGAGACACAGAGAAGCTAAGTAACTTACCCAGAGTAAGTGTGTGGTGGGGCAAGGAATTGATCCTTAGTCCCCAAGTGCTGGACTAGTGCACTAACCACTGGATAATCCTTCCTCTCAATAAGTTGCTTCCGCTTTTTTAAATTTCATCAGATAGCCTCTCTTTTCTGCTTAATTTATCAAAGACACTCGGTATAACATGTTGGGACAAAGTGCATTAAGGATACTATATACAGATGAACTTATTGAAGTTATTCCTGCACTACTGTCTCCACTGTGGTTTATACAAACCAGTATGATGGGCATCATTTTACAATATAGCATGGTTCTGCTCTCCATTTGAAATTATAAGGCCACGCTTAACAAATTTGTATTTTTATGAATTCACTCTAGTGAATCAATTGGTTTTGTTTTTCATCAAAGACTGGAAACACTAAAAGAGATCATTTGGCCAAAACACCTTTGGGAAACAAGAGTCAAATTGATATTTTCTAATTAGAAGATATGAAAGAGCAGCCTTTTGAGAGAGTAGGGGTCCAAAGAATGTGCTCCATCACACAACTAAAATACACAGCAATTATAAATGTATGTCTGGAAGCCAATGGAGCCTTAAGTGTAAAACAACTAATCAAGCACATCTCTTTGTAACCCCTTTTGTCAACCCTACTTACAAAAGAATAAAACTGAATGGTACAAATGAATGCTGTACATCCATGGAGGGAAATAATTTGAAAATCAGATATGCAATACAGCACTTTTCCGTGCATCTCAGTGTGCTTTACGAAGATGGGTAAGCATTAGAATCCACATTTCACACACGGGAAGCTGAGGGACAATGAGGGTGTTTTTTAAATGGGTAAATATTCAAATGCACTTAATTGACCTAGAAGCCTAAGTCTCATTTCCAAAAGTAACTTAGCAGTCTAACACTTATTGACTTTCAGTGAGATTTAGGGTAAAACTTCAAAAGCACCTAACAGGAAGATTATTAAAGGTAGTTAGGTACTTAAATCCTATTGACTTCCAATGTAAGTTAGGCACCGAACCTGCTTAGGTGCTTTTGAAAATCCTACTAGGCACCTATCTGCATCTTTAGGAGCCTAAAAAACTTTGAAAATCTGGCCATCACTCACTTAGGTGCTGAAGTCAGTTTTGAAAACGGGACTTAAGCACGTCTGAAATCTTTACCTTAAGTGCCTTGCACCAAATTTCACAGCATGCCAAGGCAGAGCCTGGAATAGAATCCTGAATAATCTCCGAGCTCCCACTCTGGTGCCCTAGTCTGTAGGTCACACAACCAGCTACCCTTAAAAGCATTATGCTGTCCTTTCTTCCGATCAAGGCTACCCAATAGCTGTAGATTTCCAATATACCCTCTATTTTCAAGTAATAAATCTTTACTTACACAAATGGCAAAGGCTTTATGTACATGTTACATATTTTCCAGCTCAAAAATGTATGGTTCAGTTGCTTCTACATGCTTTTTTATCTCTCTCATCTGGACATCCAGTTAATTCAAATCCCAGTAACAGTCACTCAAATTTATCCTCAGGAGAGATTACTATTCACCATAGTTTGTCTAACTTTCCATGGAGCATCTGTAGCAATATATTAGGCCCTGAAAGCCTGAGGTAATATTTATGGTGGGGGAAGGAAAAGTTGCTCAAGAAAAATAAGAGGAGGAATGAAGTGCAAGAGCTAGTGCGGGGCAGAGGGAACAGGGGCAGCGAGTTATATGGGCCCGTGATGCCCCTGCTCCAGGAATATTCAGGACCTGGGGGCCCAGCTACACCAAGGTTCGGGGCCGGGTCTCTCCACAAGCCCTGTCTGCTGTCCCCGTGCGCCTCCCTCGGAGTGTCTCCTGGCCCCACCTGCTGCCCCTGGGTGATTTAAAAGGGTCCAGGGGCCCCCAGCTGCCGCCGCCGCCACCACCAGTGCAGCGGGACTAAGGCGGCTTCCTGCCCGGCCTTACTCTGTGCCACTCCCAGAAACAGCCAGAACAGCCCTGGGGGGAGGGTGTCTCCACGCGCTGCTCCCGCCCCAAGCGCCAACTCTGCAGCTCCCATTGTCCAGGAACTACAGCCAATGGGAGCTGCGGGGGAGGTGCCTGCTGAGACCCCCCGTTTCCCCCTGCATAGGAGCCGCTGCTTAGAGGGCTGTGCAGGTCACTTTTGAGAGTCACCTGAGGTAAGCAGCCCTCAACATCTCCCACACCCTAGCCCCCTGCCCCAGCCCAGAGCCTGCACCCAGCACCCAAACTCCCTCCCAGAGCCTGCCCCCTGCACCACCTCCTGCACCCCAACCCCCTGCCCCAGCCCAGAGCCCGCACCCCAAAGCCCCTCCTACACCCAAACTCCCTCCCAGAGCCTGCATCCCACACCCCCTCCTGCCCTCCAACCCCCTGCCCCAGCCCAGAGCCCATATCCAGCACCCAAACTCCCTCCCAACGCCTGCACCCCTTCCACACACAAACTTCCTCCCAGAGCCTTAGGCAGGTGTGTGTGTGGGGGGGGACTTGGCCCCATTCTGGGCACCACCAAAAATTATACAAACCTGCCACCCCTGGGGCTTGGGAGAAGTGTTTGGCCCCTTCAACATGACAGGAGGACTTTTTCCATATATTGGACAATTGTTGGACAGTCAGAAAAGTCCAGTCTAATGATGGTTCAGGGCAAATCATGGTTTGGAATAGGTCTGTTTGCAAAAGAGAAATCCTGCCCAGGGAGTTGAGGATGAATCAGGAGATGTTATTGTGACTGTTTCAGTCTTATTGCAATAAAGTTCTTTGCAAGTGAGAGGTATTGTGCTGGTATGGGTCCTCCTATCCTTCCTTCTGTCCAGCATGCTTTGCTTACAGCAGTTTCTTATTTAGAGAAGTGACCAAAGGGAAGTGGAACAGAGAACAAAATGGTGCCTGATTGCCACTGCTTTTACTAAAGGTGCATGGCTTAAAAAGTCACAGGGTTTACTTTCCTCACAATGATAGAAATGGAGTACATTTTGTATTTTATCCATTTCCCCCCCTGAACTTTTACCAAAATCTCATTTTTTCCCACAAAAAAATGTTATAATACAGATACCAAAGTTTGATGCAGTTCCTCACATAGCCATTTTTTTAGGGGCTGGGAGAGCCCATCCTTATTATAGGGAAGTGTTTGTTAATATATTCCATGATCAGAGACAACAATCTATTTGTTTGTTCAGGGAAAAGGCTTTAGCTTTTTTTCCCATGAGCTTCTCATATGCTGAGAGCAGGAGTCAGAGGGCAAGATCAGGGAATATTTAAATAAGTTTAATAAAAAATGCTTAGTTTAGATAGTTTGCATAATTTATCTCTTATGCTTTATTCAGTCTGAAAAAGCTCTTGGGCCATGCATGACAAAGTGTTTTGAATTTTCATCTCCATTCAAGAGTAATACTAAATGCTTTTTTTTACATGGTGGTGACAAAACAGTGACATTTCTCATGACATTTACCGTGAGGGGAAAAAAAAAAGTGACAATTTGTTACCTAGCCACAAATGATAAAGGGATTGCTTCTTGTTTTGCTTATCTGTGTCTGTTGTGGTTTAGGTTTTCACTTTCCCTCCCTTTCTTGTTCAACATTTGAAAGATGTAAATATATGGCAGTGGATACGGCAAGAGGTAGAAATAAAAGCATCTAACAGTTACATTAATCGTACCAGAAAGAATTTACAAGAAGACAGGATACATGAAAAATACTGTCAACCTGGATAAAAAAGTTACATGAATTCACATGTACAGCACTGACATTTTATTCCGGTGTATGACTCAGTATAAGCCTGCAACTACAAATGTCCTTATATTGCAAAAAACAATCAAAGCATTTAGGGCTTGATTCTGATACCTTTACTCCAGCTTAGTAGCAGCCAATGCCATGAGGCGATCCATTTAATGGACCTACTTGCTGAGTAATCAAGAAGAAGCCCTGATTTCTTCACTCCTTTTCTGGATTGCTGATGCTGCCATTGTACCTGCTCCTGAATATAAGAGATGGTATGCTGCGTATCTGCATATCAATGATAATGGCTTCAGGTGCTTGAAAAGACTCGGCCAATGTCTAATTTGACATCTCACAGTGAAACTGTACTCCTTGCAGCAGCAGCACTCGTTCACTGGAGCAGAGGTGCTTCTGAGCCTTCCATACCAATGCTTTTTAATTAGATTTTCCAGCAGCAAAAGGCAATGAGTGTGTACATTTAAACCAAGCAAACAAAAACCAAACAAACTTTGGATGTTCTTAAGCGACAGTTCGGAGAGTTTTTAAATGTGATTCAGTGTGACTGAACAGGTGGAGCATAGGATGAGTCATAGCAGAACAGATGAAAGATCTGTCAAATCCAGGAGTCTGTCTACAACTGCACCTAATACCAGATGTTTCAGAAAATTAAAACAAACAAACAAAACCCACAATCTAATTGTGATATAGTATAATTTGGAGAGGGGATGTTACTTCCTGGGGCCAGGTTGGGTTCAGTTTGCACCCTAAAGCATGTGGGTTGCTGACCTTTGAAATATCATCAAGCAAGTCTGTTTCCAGTGGGGTCCCACAGGGATCAGTTCTCAGCCCTACGCTATTTAACATTTTTATCAATGACCTGGAAGAAAACATAAAATCATGACTGATAAAATTTACAGATGATACAAAAATTGGGAGACAGGTGCATAAGGAAGGATAGGTCACTGATTCAGAGCCATATGCATCATTTGGTAAACTGGGCAGAAGCAAATATCTGTTTTAAATATGGCTAAATGTAAATGTCTACAATGTAAATGTCTACATCTGGGAATAAAGAATGCCATACTTACAGGATGGTAGATTCTATTCTGGGAAGCAGTGACTCTGAAAAAGATTTGGGATCATGGTGGATAATTAACTGAACATGAGCTCCCAGCATGAAGCTGTGTCCAAAACAGCCACTGCGATTCTAGGATGCATAAACGGGAATCTGGAGCAGGAGTAGAGAGGTTATTTTATCTCTGTTTTTAGCACTGGTGCAACCGCTGCTGAAATAGTATGTTTAGCTCTGGTACCCACAATCCAAGAAGGATTTTGATAAATTGGAGAGAGGTCAGAAAAGAGCCACTGAAATGATTAAAAGATTAGAAAACATGCCTTTAAGGAGTTGAATCTATTTAGTTTAACAAGGAGAGGTTTAAGGGATGACAATTATAATCTATAAGTACCTATATGGGAAACAAATATTTAATAATGGGCTCTTCAATCTAGCAGAGAAAGGTGTAACATGATCCAATAGCTGGGAATTGAAGCTAGATAAATTCAGACTGGGAAATAAGGTTTAAATTTTTAACAGTGAGTGTAATACATCATTGGAACAATTTATCCAGGATCGTGGTGGATTCTCCATCACTTACAATTTTTAAATTGAGGATGGAATTTTTTCTTAAAGATCCGCTCTAGGAATTATTGTGGGGACGTTTTAAAGCCTGTGCTCTACAGGGGGTCAGATTAGATGATCACAATGGACCCTTCTGGCCTTCGAATCTATTAATCCTTCCCAAAAAAAGTTAATCCACACATTCTATTCTTCTTCATATAGCCATCTAGTCCTTTCCTAAGCTATTTGCCTCCCTAAAGTTTGAAAGTTGCTAAGGTTAATTAATTTTTTTCATTAAAAATATATTTTAAATGTATCTCTTTCCCCCAGGACACTTTCATCACTGAAGCCAGGAGGACAGTTTGTTCTCCTCTGGTCCTCTTTCCATGAGCTCCAGACACATATTCAACAATCACCACCAATTTTACAGTTCAGCTACTGTAATCACTGAAAACTAGACATTTACCAAAACCAAAACAAACAAACAAAAAGGAAAAAAGGGAAAGGTTGATACTTTATTACAAAGAAAAATCATAGCCCTAAAATCCATATTTAGATACTAACGGGTGTGTATTTAATGTAACTCCTAATATATATATACATATATTTGCCACTATATTTACTATAAGCCATCGAACAGCAATAAATGTATAGATTTCTCATATTTTATTCTACAATTATTTATATTTCAACATATTTCAATAGTGTGTTTAATGTTTTGAAATATTGGGATACAATATTTGGGATAATAGAGGGCCACCATGTGAATACAAAACTGTAATTCACTAGAGGGACTCAGCTGCTGTCATAAACTAGGTATTACCAGCTTAAGTGGTTTATGAACTGCTGTAGAATTCTGAGTGTGAAATATATCGGTGCATTTAATGGGTGAGCAGTTATTGTTATTTATAATAGGAAGAAATTTTTTTATCAGCTGTTATGTCTTTCAAAGACAGGAGCATCCTCCTTCCTCAATCTTGCTACACTGAATAAGTATGCCATGGGCAGTAGCGCTGTAAGCTTTTCCTACATCACTATATTAATGTGCATGAATCCTGACATGGGGCTGGGAGACCAGGTACAATGGTTTGCATGTTCATTCAGTACATGGTACCTCTAATAAGGCTGCTAAAAAGGATATGAAGTAGGGTCTGTTGTGGTGGGAACAGGATTGAAACATTCCAGATAGGCCATCAGCTGGTAGTCACTTTTGAACACTACACCTCTACCTCGATATAACGCTGTCCTCGGGAGCCAAAAAATCTTACCGCGTTATAGGTGAAACCGCGTTATATTGAACTTGCTTTGATCCACCGGAGTGCACAGCCCCGCCCCGCCCAGAGCACTGCTTTACCTCATTATATCCGAATTCATGTTATATCGGGTCGTGTTATATCGAGGTAGAGGTGTGTTAGAAAGAGTGTCTCCAACCAAAGACACAGATTAAAACAGCCACAAACTTGAGTAGGCTGGGGGAGGAGAATTTAGAATCCAAACTCATAACTGTATGCAGGGCCAGCTTTAAGCCGATTCGGCCGATTCCCCAGAATGGGGTCCCACACCTAAGAGGGCCCCGCAACGTCCTGGGCTGTGGGCAGAGTGGGAAAAAAAAAAAAAGCCGCGTCCTGCTTCTCCCCCCTCCCTCCAGTGCTTGCGCCGCCATACAGCTGATCAGCACAAGCCGGGGAGGGAGGGGGGAGGAGGAGGAATGCGGCAGCATGCTTGGGGAAGAGGTGGGGCCAGGCCAGGATTTGGGGAGGGATCCAATGAGGCAGTGAGGGGGCAGAGCTGGGAGTGGGGTGGGGCCAGGGTGGGAATTTGGAGATGGATCCAATGGGGCAGGGAGGGGGGGGAGGTGGGGGGGAGGGGGGGGGGGGGTGCGAGACAATTCGCGTCCCGGTTTGGGGCCCCACACCTGCTAAAACCGGCCCTGACTGTATGAGGAAAACAGTAACTCTGTGGACATCTATTTATTGTAGTCAACGAGTAGAACAAAGATCTATGTGACATAAGCATTCAAAGACAGAAGTTTAAGACTACAGCAGAATTTGTCTAATACAATTGAAAACTAATGTTTATTAGTGAGTTTTAGCTGTGGAACAATTTTGTTTCTCACACTCCTTTGTCATTCTACATCACCCACTGATCTTTACACATTACAGGCCAGATTCAGATCTCAGCTACATTGGTATAAAGCTCAGATAACTGCAGTGAAGTCAACACAGCTACTCTGGATTGAAACCTATTATCATTGAAATCACAATCTGGCTTGGCATCTCACTGATGAGATTTCTGTGATTCTTTCTGGTCACTTTTTTTCCATACTCAGGAAAGATTTGGTTAAAATCCTCTTGAAATATTTAAATTACAGGCATTTCAGAAGTGCAAGTACTATGCCCAATTTAGTGCTCCGAGTTCAAGGGGAATAACGTGACTCAGCCTATTCCCTAGGATAGTGGAGACCAAAAGCTTTGAAGACTTGCTGTGATTTTTAAAAGTGCTCAGCACTGGCCTAACTCTGCTACCCTTGAAGTTAGACCAAAATGGATTGCATTCAGAAAGCTCCTTTGGAATCTGGGTTTTAAAGAAAATGGACTGATGTGCTAGTCTTCTGACTTCTGTACAAATACTTGTCATTCTAACTGACTGGTGGATCAGTTCTGCCCGCCCACCTTGAGGAATGTTGGTGTATTGATGAAGTGCCAAAAGAAAATCAGGGAGGGAGGAAAGTTAGTGACCCCAGGCTAAGGAGGTTGGCTTCATTCCCAATGCTCCATAAAAAGTAGGATGCCTCAGTAAAACTGAGGAGTGCCATGCAGCCTGATGGGAGAAGTTCTTTCAGAATGGTTGCATAGATATCCAAACATTTGAAATTATATTCAAAATAAATCCAGACAATGAGCCTTTTGAGGTTTGCTGATCATTACCTGTGAGCAGCACCGCATTCTCTCTCCATCACTCTGTCTTCTAGTATCTGCCACAGACAGCCCTTTATTTGATTCTTTACATGTAGCTTCTGGAATGTCTTGGGGCACAAAATAGTGCTTAATACCGAGATGACACATGAAAAGCAATACTCTTCTTTTCTGCAGAAGATCAGGATTATAGAAGAATAATCCATTGCTACAAGCATAAAGGAAGTGTTGTCACCACCTTATAATCCTATTATGCACAGTATGTATGTTATTCAACAATATATTCTTTAACATAATAGAAGGACTAAATATAGGAGATGAGAAACTTAGTGAAATTCTGTCTCAATGAAAAAAATATTCAGTATAAATTCTGCTTTTTTCAGCCCTGACAAACTCTTATGGGGTTTGCTCTTAAATCCACATAAAAAAATATCATTCTTCACTGTTCAGATGAAAGTGTGTTTTAATTATTCTTGTATTATTTAGTGCCATTGGAGTTCATACTGCAAGCTTTATAAATGATGATCCAAATATGTCTGGAAGATTGTTTGGGTGCATAAAAGAAATTCATTCAGCAGAAGTTTGTTAAGCAAATCCAATACATTACATAAGGTAGATGTATTTATGGTAATAAATTAGTCTGCATATGAATGTGAGACTGTCTATTAAAGTAAGGCAATGTAGTGGAAGATACATATGCACATGCATAATGCACTGTTAATGTACAGTTGATTAAATCAGCTAACATACTAAATTGCTCATATTTTCAATATTCTTACTTTTCTCTGTTTGTTGTTGTTTTATTTCCTGTCCTGCTGTCTGAGTATTAACCTAGATATTTACCCAGAATACTGTATAGTTATTTTTTCATCCATGTTTTTAATTTTTATAATAAGCACTGATGAAATCCCCGGAAGATTAAAAAAAAATAAAAACCAAAAATCAAGGGCTTTACTAATGACCCCATAAATTTACAGGCAGTCTTTAAAAATGAAACAAAATGGAAAAACCCATAATTTGTAATGAATAAAGGCCATATGTAAAATTGTGTGGATGATCACATGCTCAGTGTGATGACAATAACCTCAGATTCACATCGTCATCTGCACATTGTCCTTATCCCTTCCCTACTTATACAATGTCAGCTAAAATACAGGAGTCTTATGAAGCATCAATAGTGGAGTCATCAAGGCTGCCCACAGCACTTTTCTTTTCACACAGTAAGTGCAAAAGCAGCAGTTTCACCACGTTAACCACCTTCATTTTCTCCCCACAGAAGATTTCTGAAGTGCTGGCACTAGGCCATAGTCACTTTAGGTGTTCCTGGCAGTATGCTGATTGCAAAGAAATACAAATGTTACTCTAAGTCCTCTTCCTTGTCGCCAAGGCAGCCAGTCAAGCCCTCTTTAATGCCTGATTCCAGAGAGCTCCATTGAGCTCTGATGCTTCCTCCCTGCATAACTGCAGCATGCTCAGCTAAATGACCATCTGTAGCTGGGCATATTCCAACAGTGCATCATCATCTGGACTGACAACTCCAGCAATATAGGGGGTGGGAAGTTCTCCATGTCTCAGTTCAGGAGGTGACTCTGAAATATTATGGGCCTGATCCAAAGTCAACTGAAGTCAGTGGCGCTGCTTACTGAGTAAGCTACAAGCTACTTCTCAAAGAGAATAAAGGCATCCTTATCTGTCCAAAGAAAGGAAACAAATACAGGTACGTTTTTTAAACAAATACTTTTATAATTTGGGTTGATTAGAACTTTTTCAGATTGAAATGCTGCCTATGGATTGGGTGGCTGCTATTCAAAAAATTGCATTTTATCCATAATTTTTGTGTTTGCATTGGAAAATCAGTGTGAAAGTCTGCAAAATATAGGCTTTAATAAGTAGCTTATGTAAAACTGCAGGTGTCTCACTTCTCAGATGGCTCTACGTGCCTCTAAACTTATTGAGTTGATACATGTGCCCTAAAATATTATTCATAAAGTAAAAAAAAGTAACAGTCATAAGTGCCTGCAAGACAAGCTATATTACCCTTGTGCCTCGGAAACACTCAAACCATATTCTGTGTAAATGTACATTATGTAAGATGAAAATACATTTGAGGCTTCTGGGTTTTGGTCCCTTGGTACATTTCCTTGTCATATGCATAGGCCAAGGTAAATAGAAAAGCAGACATAGCTATAAACTACAAGCCTTATTTAGTGTTTTTACTCAACCTAATAATTCCATTTCACATTACCCATGCCACACAATTCTTCCCTTATTAAATACAGAACAGTAAAATGTAGTCTATCTTTGTACATCCTTCATATGACAACATTATGGACCAACCTATATGGTCACACAGAAGCCTTAGGAGGAATAAAAAACCCCTCATGGCCTCATGTATCCTCTCCACCTCTCGACTGTATGGAGTAAGAAGAGGCTGCACACCCTTCCCCCATGTGTCGATAGGAAGAGGGTGGGAAGAAAAGGCTAGGAAATTGGTGGAATCTTGGCTCTGTCCCTCAACATACTGGCCAGCACACCTGCCCTGGTTCATGAGTGGGTGGGAAGTAATCTGTTACTGATATGGGCCAGTAATCCATGGGATATAGGACTATTACCCCTCCCCTTAACTCCCAAGGAGCAGGGAAGGAATCAGGCCTCTCACAATTTCTTCCTCTGGGGTTCCTGAGGCAGTGCAGCTATACATAGTCCCTTTCAAAGAGCTAACTGAATCAGCACATCCTAGCCCTCAGATTGTTGCAAAACTCAGCTCCTCTTTAGAGGCCTAGCTTTCTGCTACCTCTTCAAAACTCCTATAGATACCAGGAAGTGTTTCCAAAGTGGCTGTAGAGTTACTTTGATTGCTTTCTCAGAATATCATTAAGATGTACTGCACAGATTTATATTTTTGTTATATAAAGCTTGAGAAAAGGTGGGTTTTTTTGTTTTGTTTTGTTTTTTAATTATTTTATGGGATTTTTAATACTAAGCAAAATTTCAAATTGATATGTGAAAAAAACTATTTATCGAACACACATCATTCAGAGTTTTCCTCTTCCTTTTTTCTGGCACAGATATTTTGCTTTTAAGACAAGAGTTTTCCTCCCTCAGAGACCATCTTCTATTACTGTAAGATGCTGTGGCGAAGTAACAATGCTGAAATTTTGATATAACAATAATTACCATAGTAACACACTGTGGTGTGTTTAATACAGGACTATCATTCAATTGCAAGATCAAGCAAGAGAAACTGGGTATTGAGGTAGAAAGTCTTTGTTCTAAACACAATATCTGCAATAATAGGGAACACAGTGGAGACCATAATGTTTCCCCAGGGAACACAAAATAACTAGTGGCAAATTAAATTGGTTTGTGTATATAAAATTCTTCTTTCCCAATTATGCCCCAGTGAAAAATATTCTTCTTTAAAATAAATTAATGATGACAAATGATGGCATCAAGCAGAGGCACTCTAGTTATAGGCAAACTAGGCAGCAGCCTAGGGCGGCAGATACTATCTGGGATGGCAGGGGCAGCTGGGCCAATCCTCAGTGGTGCTGTGACCTCATGGTCATAATACCACTCACTCAGATTTGGCCTGGCTACCCCCACTTCCAGACAGAGGAGCTGGGTCAAACCTGAGGAGGCACTGCAAACTGGTGCCCCATCACCACCAAAGCATCAGAAGACTCACTGCACACACACACCAAGAAACTCTAATGGCACACCAATCTAGTTGAAACAAGAAGGAGTCTGGTGGCACCTTAAAGACTAACAGATTTATTTGGGCATAAGCTTTCATGGGTAAAAACCTCACTTCTTCAGATGCATCGAGTGAAAGTTACAGATGCAGGCATTATATACTGACACATGGAGAGCAGGGAATTCCTTCACAAGTGGAGAACCAGTGTTGCCAGGGCCAATTCAATCAGAATGGATGTAGTCCACTCCCAATAATGGATGAGGAGGTGTCAATTTCAAGAGAGGAAAAGCTACTTCTGTAATGAGCCAGCCACTCCCAGTCCCTATTCAAGCCCAGATTAATGGTGTTAAATTTGCAAATGAATTTTAGTTCTGTTGTTTCTCTTTGCCCAGCAGAAGAGTCTGTCCTATCTCGGGGACTCTCTTTCTGTCCCACCATCCCCATGAACACGATACAGTTCTGTGGTGATCTGGAAGCCTACTTTCATCATCTCCGACTCAAGGAATATTTTCAACGCACCACTGAACAGTGCACTGACCCACAGGAACCCTCCTACCAACACTACAAGAAGAAGAACTCTGCGTGGACTCCTCCTGACGGTTGAAATGACAGACTGGACCTCTACATAGAGTGCTTCCGCAGATGTGCACAGGCCGAAATTGTGGACAAATAACATCACTTGTCCCATAACCTCAGCTGTACAGAACGCAATGCCATCCACAGCCACAGAAACAACTCTGACATTATAATCAAAGAGGCTGACAAAGGAGGTGCTGTAGTCATAATGAACAGGTCAGATTGCAAACAGGAGGCTGCCAGGCAACTCTCCAAGACCACATTCTACAGGCCACTATCCTCTGATCCCACTGAGGAATACCAAAAGAAACTACACCATCTGCTCAAGAAATTCCCAGCTACAGTACGGGAACAAATCTACATGGACACACCCCCAGAATCCCGACCAGGGGTATTCTATCTGCTACCCAAGATCCATAAACCCAGAAACCCTGGACACCTCATCATCTCAGGCATTGGCACTCTTACAGCAGGATTATCTGGCTATTTGGACTCTCTCCTCAGACCCTATGCTACCAGCACTCCCAGCTATCTTCCAGACACCACCGATTTCCTGAAGAAACTACAATGCATTGGTGTTCTTTCTGAAAACACCATCCTGGCCACCATGGATGTAGAAGCACTTTACACCAATATTCCACATGAGGATGGACCAGCTGACAGGAACAGTATCCCTGATGAGGTCACAGCACGCCTGGTGGCTGAGCTTTGTGACTTTGTCCTCACCCACAACCACTTCAGATTTGGGGACAACTTATACCTTCAAGTCAGTGGCACTGCTATGGGTACCCGCATGGCCCCACAGTATACTAACATTTTTATGGCTGACTTAGAACAACGCTTCCTCAGCTCTCGTCCCCTAGTGCCCCTCCTCTACTTGCGCTACATTGATGACATCTTCATCATATGGACCCACGGAAAGGAGGCCCTTGAAGAATTCCTGGACTTCAACAATTTCCACCCCACCATCAACCTCAGCCTGGACCAGTCCACACAAGAGATCCGCTTCCTGGACACGACAGTGCAAATAAGTGATGGTCACATAAACACCACCCTGTACCGGAAACCTACTGACCGCTATACGTACCTACATGCCTCCAGCTTCCATCCAAGACACATCACACGATCCATTGTCTACAGCCAAGCCCTAAGATACAACCGAATTTGCTCCAACCCCTCAGACAGAGACAAAAACCTACAAGATCTTTACCAAGCATTCGTAAAACTACAATACCCACCTGGGGAAGTGAGGAAACAGATCAACAGAGCAAGACGGGTACCCAGAAATCACCTACTACAGGACAGGCCCAACAAGGACAATAACAGAACACCACTGGCCATCACATACAGCCCCCAGCTAAAACCTCTCCAGCGCATTATCCACGATCTACAACCTATCCTGGAAAATGATCCCTCACTTTCACAGACCTTGGGAGGCAGGCCTGTCCTCGCTTACAGACAACCCCGCAACCTGAAGCAAATACTCACCAGCAACTACACACCACACCACAGAAACACCAACCCAGGAACCAATCCCTGTAGCAAACCTCGTTGCCTACTCTGTCCCCATATCTACTCTGGCGACACCATCAGAGCACCCAACCACATCAGCCACACCATCAAGGGCACATTCACCTGCACATCCACTAATGTTATATGTGCCAGCAATGCCCGTCTGTCATGTACATTGGCCAAACCGGACAGTCCCTCCGCAAAAGAATAAATGGACACAAATCGGACCTCAGGAATGGTATCATATAAAAGCCAGTAAGTGAACACTTCAATCTACCTGGTCATTCTATTATAGATTTAAAAGTCACTATAATTGAACAAAAAAACTTCAGAAACAGACTTCAAAGAGAAACAGCAGAACTAAAATTCATTTGCAAATTTAACACCATGAATCTGGGCTTGAATAGGGACTGGGAGTGGCTGGCTCATTACAGAAGCAGCTTTTTCTCTCCTGGAATTGACACCTCCTCATCCATTATTAGGAGTGGACTACATCCACCCTGATTGAATTAGCCCTGTCAACACTGGTTCTCCACTTGCGAAGTAACTCCCTGCTCTCCATGTGTCAGTATATAATGCCTGCATCTGTAACTTTCACTCTATGCATCCGAAGAAGTGAGGTTTTTACCCACGAAAGCTTATGCCCAAATAAATCTGTTAGTCTTTAAGGTGCCACCAGACTCCTTGTTGTTTTTGAAGGAATAAGAAGACACCCAGGGCGGTGGTGTGGGAACACTCTGATAGAAGGGGGGAAAGGACTATTTGAGTTTGGAGCTGGGCTTCTATGGAAAAAAGCCCTGAGAGGTGTTGCTCCACACAAGAGCGGGAGGACAGAGCCACCAGCACTCCCAGCTATCTCCGTGACACCACTGATTTCCTGAGAAAACTACAATGCATTGGTGACCTCCCAGAAAACACCATCCTAACCACCATGGATGTAGAGGCTCTCTACACAAACATAGAATCATAGAATATCAGAGTTGGAACGGACCTCAAGAGGTCATCTAGTCCAACCCCCTGCTCAAAGCAGGACCAATTCCCAGCTAAATCATCCCAGCCAGGGCTTTGTCAAGCCAGGCCTTAAAAACCTCCAAGGAAGGAGACTCCACCACTTCCCTAGGTAACGCATTCCAGTGTTTCACCACCCTCCTAGTGAAATAGTTTTTCCTGATATCCAACCTGGACCTCCCCCACTGCAATTTGAAACCATTGCTCCTTGTTCTGTCATCTGCCACCACTGAGAACAGCCGAGCTCCTCTTTGGAACCCCCCTTCAGGTAGTTGAAGGCTGCTATCAAATCCCCCCCTCATTCTTCTCTTCTGGAGACTAAACAATCCCAGTTCCCTCAGCCTCTCCTCATAAGTCATGTGCTCCAGACCCCTAATCATTTTTGTTGCCCTCCGCTGGACTCTTTCCAATTTTTCCACATCCTTCTTGTAGTGTGGGGCCCAAAACTGGACACAGTATTCCAGATGAGGCCTCACCAATGTCGAATAAAGGGGAACGATCACGTTCCTCGATCTGCTGGCAATGCCCCTACCTATACAGCCCAAAATGCCGTTAGCCTTCTTGGCAACAAGAGCACACTGTTGACTCATATCCAGCTTCTCGTCCACTGTGACCCCTAGGTCCTTTTCTGCAGAACTGCTACCTAGCCATTCGGTCCCTAGTCTGTAGCAGTGCATGGGATTCTTCCTTCCTAACTGCAGAACTCTGCACTTGTCCTTGTTGAACCTCATCAGGTTTTTTTTGGCCCAATCCTCTAATTTGTCTAGGTCCCTCTGTATCCGATCCCTACCCTCTAGTGTATCTACCACGCCTCCTAGTTTAGTGTCATCTGCAAACTTGCTGAGAGTGCAGTCCACACCATCCTCCAGATCATTAATAAAGATATTAAACAAAACTGGCCCCAGGACTGACCCTTGGGGCACTCCGCTTGAAACCGGCTGCCAACTAGACATGGAGCCATTGATCACTACCCGTTGAGCCCGACGATCTAGCCAGCTTTCTATCCACCTTACAGTCCATTCATCCAGCCCATACTTCTTTAACTTGGCGGCAAGAATACTGTGGGAGACCGTATCAAAAGCTTTGTTAAAGTCAAGGAATAACACATCCACTGCTTTCCCCTCATCCTCAGAGCCAGTTATCTCATCATAGAAGGCAATTAGGTTAGTCAGGCACGACTTCCCCTTCGTGAATCCATGCTGACTGTTCCTGATCACTTTCCTCTCCTCTAAATGTTTCATAATTGATTCCTTGAGGACCTGCTCCATGCTCCTGCTCTCTACACAAACATCCCACACACAGATGGAATACATGGCCCCACAATATGCCAACATTTTTATGGCTGACCTGGAACAACGCTTCCTCAGCTCTCGTCCACTCACGCCCCCTCTTTACCTATGCTACATGGATGACATCATCACCTGGACCCATGGGAAGGACACTCTGGAAGAATTCCTCCATGATTTCAACAGCTTCCACCTCACCATCCACCTCAGCCTGGACCAATCTACATGGGAGGTCCACTTCCTAGACACCACAGTACAAATAAGCGATGGCCACGTTAACACCACCCTATACCGAAAACCCACCGACCGCTACCCCTACCTTCATGCCTCCAGCTTCCACCCCAGACACACCACACGATCCATCGTCTACAGCCAAGCGCTGAGGTACAACCGCATCTGCTTCAACCCCTCAGACAGAGACCAACACCTACAAGATCTTCACCAAGCATTCTCAAAACTACAATACCCACACAAGGAAATAAAGAAACAAATCAACAAAGCCAGACGTGTACCCAGAAGCCTCCTGCTACAAGATAGGCCCAGAAAAGAAACCAACAGAACTTCACTGGCCATCACGTACAGTCCTCAGCTTAAACCTCTCCAATGCATCATCAGTGATCTACAACCCATCCTGGACAATGATCCCTCACTTTCACAGACTTGGGAGGCAGGCCAGTCCTCGCCCACAGATAACCCGCCAACCTTAAGCATATTCTCACCAGCAACCACGCACCGCACCATAAGAACTCTAACTCAGGAACCAACCCATGCAACAAACCTCGATGCCAACTCTGCCCACATATCTACACCAGCAACACCATCACAGGACCTAACCAGATCAGCTACAACATCACTGGCTCATTCATCTGCACGTCCACCAATGTTATATATGCCATCATGTGCCAGCAATGCCCCTCTGCTATGTACATTGGCCAAACTGGACAGTCACTACGCAAGAGGATAAATGGACACAAGTCAGATATCAGGAATGGCAATATACAAAAACCTGTAGGAGAACACTTCAACCTCCCTGGCCACACAATAGCAGATGTAAAGGTAGCCATTTTACAGCAAAAAAACTTCAGGACCAGACTCCAAAGAGAAACTGCTGAGCTCCAGTTCATTTGCAAATTTGACACCATCAGATCAGGATTAAACGAAGACTGTGAATGGCTATCCAACTACAGAAGCAGTTTCTCCTCCCTTGGTGTTCACACCTCAACTGCTAGCAGAGCACCTCACCCTCCCTGATTGAACTAACCTTGTTATCACCATACTAATTTATACCTGCCTCTGGAAATTTCCATTACTTGCGTCTGATGAAGTGGGCATTCACCCACAAAAGCTTATGCTCCAATACTTCTGTTAATCTTAAAGATGCCACAGTACCCTCTGTTGCTTTTTACAGATTCAGACTAACACAGCTACCCCTCTGATACTTGTTGTTTTTGTAGATACAAACTAACGCGGCTACCCCCTGATACTTGACACCAATCTAGTTGAGTATCAGAGGGGTAGCCGTGTTAGTCTGACTTGCATCTGAAGAAGTGAGGTTCTTACCCACGAAAGCTTATGCTCCCAATACTTCTGTTAGTCTCAAAGGTGCCACAGGACCCTCTGTTGCAATCTAGTTGAGAATCTCTATTTTAGGGGATAGGAGCAGGGGTAGGACAGTGAAATTTTGCCAAGAGCAGCAGATTGTGTGGAGCGGCCTCTGGCACCAGAAGTATTGTTTCTGCTATTGGTAGCTAGATGTCCATATCTAGATCGTAGTCTATCCATCCAGATGTAGAAGAGTTCTTTCGCCACTGGCATGCCTTCTTGTGGCTTGTATGGCATACAGGCTCGCCTCATCAGGCTGCTAACAGCCACTCCAGCCCTACGATGGTCTGTCTCTTCTCATGACTCAGCCCTCCAGCCAAATCACATTTAGTCCCACCTCTTCTCCAGTATACAAAGAGTCCAATAAACTAAATTCAAAGAAACATAACTCTTCACACCTTCCCAGGCACTGTCCTCCCGCTCTTGTGTGGAGCAACACCTCCCAGGGCTTTTTCCATGGAAGCCCAGCTCCAAACTCAAATAGTCTTTTCTCCCCTTGTATCAGAGTGTTCCCACACCACCGCCCTGGGTGTCTTCTTATTCCCTGAGGCCCTTTCCCACAACTTCTCTCTGGGCTTACTGTGCATCTGCCTCTCTCCCTCTAGGCCTTTCCTTCACTCCCTATCAGCCAGAGAGGGACTACAGAGTTCTTCCTCTCTCTCCCTGCAGCCCCCTTCTTATCTGGGCTTCCTCCCTTTATTCTCACTACCCAGCTCCTCTTTCAGCTGGCCTTCATCTTTAAATAGGTGTGGTCCACTCTCATGGTGCAACCAGGTAGTTGAACTGGCCTCTCAGGCCCGCATTAACCCTTTCATTACCCGTGTGCTGTAATACCCCATTACATGCCCCCTCAAAATTGTACCCCTTCTACCATGGGGCTACAGCATCTGCTTATGCTGATTGTCCACCTTCTGATCCCTCATACAGCATTGAGAGAAGGTAATCCTGTCTTCTCCTCTGGCTGTTAAATGGCCCCCCTTTCTTCATCTAGAAGCTTCACTTTAAACTATAACCCATTCTTTCCTTTGTCTAGAGCTCCTTTTTCTGAGGGGTGTCCATGGCTTAATCCATCTTCACCAGCTTTTCCACACAGACTTGCTGCTTCTACCACTGCATCCTCAATTCTCATCCCCATAGGTACCTGTGCTCTTAGGGCCTCTGGATTTTTCACCCAGCTTCTCTCTTGGCCCCAGCAGCCTCATGGTGGTCAGTAACAGCCAACTCATCCCTCATCACCTTTTGAGTTGGAGTCTGAGTTTCCACCTAGACTGTTTGAAATTCATATTTGGCCCCAGTTCTTCAGCTCCCTACAACCTCCTCTTTTCTTCTTACACTTCTGGGGATCCTGCTTTTCTTTTTGCTGCCCCCTCAGTTTCCTATGAGGGCAGTGTCTCTTTATTGAATCCACTTCCCTACAAGAATAACCCAAACAACTCTCATCCACATCATACCAGTAGGCCACATCTCTGCAGCTTTTTCAGGATTTTGGCTGGAGGGCTGAGTCATGAGAAGAGACAGACCATCGTAGGCCCGAGGGGCCAATTATCACAAAGGGGTGTTCCAACAGTGAGACTACCCTTGTATACCCAGGTCTTATATTGTCACTCTTCCCCATAGGGTCTGAGTACTATCCAGGGGCTAAAAATTGCCTGCATGCTCTTACAATTGAGACCTGAGTCAGGACTTCTGCTCCAAAACCAGCACTCTGAGCCAAACTAGAGACTCCTGCTGTTATAGCCAGAAGGAGCTGCACTAAGATTACTTCAGCTGCCAATCAGTATAGAAATGCGATGTTCTTAACAGTACAAAAACAGATATAAAATACTAAACAATGAAAGGATCTTGAACAACAGAAAAGAAACATCATGCAGTCAGAGGGGAGGGATCAGATGTGTCCAAACAGAAAGAAAGGTCAAAGAGACAGAAGAAGTATGATACGTAACAATAGGCCAAACTGTATATTAAAGATGTGTAGCGAAATAGGCTGGTATTGTATTATGTTGTATCCTCTGATAAATATGCACAGGAGAGCAAGGAGTCAATGTTGTATAGGTAACCATAAGTTCGACAGACCTTGACCTTTGTGATAACCTTAACAACCAATATTAATGTAATGTTTTTTTCCCTATGGAATCGCATAAATAACTTTAGATTTTTAAAATGGCACAACCAATTTGCCCATACAACCTCTACAGCTGTTTTCAGGCAGAACAGGAAAAAGTACAAACAGCATAGATCCGGCCTGCTCCTTTGGTCCAAAACAATCTGAGTTTGTTAGTCTTCAGGAAATGCTGCAAGGCCTATCTGTTCTTCTGTGCCCAGAAGGATGGGCCTTTCAGCACATCCCAAAGAGTGATGATGGGTAGGTGTGGCTAACAGTGGGGTGAAGCTCTGTTGGATATTTTGGATAATGTGAATAATGCTTATTATACTGGCGTGAGGTTATTTGATTTAATCTTGGGTCAACTGATAGGTTAGTTATTTTTACATACATTTGTTAAAGACGGTCTAGGAGCATTAGATAGGCAGGTTAAGGCCTGGTCTACACTATGAGTTTAGGTCGAATTTAGCAGCGTTAAATCAAATTAACCTTGCACCCGTCCACACAATGAAGCCATTTACTTCGACATAAAGGGCTCTTAAAATCGATTTCTGTACTCCTCCCCGATGAGGGGAGTAGCGCCGAAATCGACATTGCCATTTCAAATTAGGGTTAGTGTGGATGAAATTTGACAGTATTGGCCGCCGGGAGCTATCCCACAGTGCACCATTGTGACTGCTCTAGACAGCAATCTGAACTCGGATGCGCTGGCCAGGTAAACAAGAAAAGTCCCATGAACTTTTGAATTTAATTTCCTGTTTGCCAAGCGTGGAGAGCACAGGTGACCATGCAGAGCTCATCAGCACAGGTAACCATGCAGTCCGAGAATCGAAAAAGAGCACCAGCATGGACCGTATGGGAGGTACTGGATCTGATCGCTATATGGGGAGAGGATTCCATGCTAGAAGAACTACGTTCCAAAAGACGAAATGCCAAAACATTTGAAAAAATCTCCAAGGGCATGATGGAGAGAGGCCACAATAGGGACTCATTACAGTGCCGCATGAAAGTTAAGGAGCTCAGACAAGCCTACCAGAAAACCAAAGAAGCAAACGGAAGGTCTGGGTAAGAGCCGCAGACATGCCGCTTCTATGCTGAGCTGCATGCAATTCTAGGGGGGGCTGCCACCACTACCCCACCTCTGACCGTGGATTCCGAGGAGGGGGTAATCTCAGCCATGCCTGAGGATTCTGCAGACGGGGAAGATAAGGAGGAGGAGGAGGAGGATGAGCTTGCAGAGAGCACACAGCACTCTGTTCTCCCCAACGGGCAGGATTTTGTTCTCAGCCTGACTGAAGTACCCTCCCAACCCTCCCAAGGCAGTATCCCAGAAAATGAGGCCATGGAAGGGACCTCTGGTGAGTGTACCTTTGTAAATATAAAACATGGTTTAAAAGCAAGCTTTTTTTAATGATTAATTTGCCCCGAGGACTTGGGATGCATTCGCAGCCAGTACAGCTACTGGAAAATCAGTTAACGTGTCTGGGGAGGGAGCGGAAATCCTCCAGGGACATCTCCATGAAACTCTCCTGCAGGTACTCCAAAAGCCTTTGCAGAAGGTTTCTGGGCAGTGCAGCCTTATTCCATCCTCCATGGTAGGACACTTGACCACGCCATGCTAGTAGCAAGTAATCTGGTATCATTGCATGACAAAGCTGGCAGCGTATGGTCCCGGTGTTTGCTGGCATTCAAGCAACATCCGTTCTTTATCTCGCTGTGTTATCCTCAGGAGAGTGATATCGTTCATGGTAACCTGGTTGAAATATGGGAATTTAATTAAGGGGACAGAGGTGGCCTTTCCTACTGGGCTGTTTGCCTGTGGCTGAAAAGAAATCCTTCCCTGCAGTTAGCCGGGGGGGTGGGCATTGGTGCTGAGCTTTTCGCGTTTGGCTAGCAGGGATCTTCCCTGATACCAGCCACGCGGTTTGGGGAGGGATAAAGCGATCATCCCAGAGAATTGGAATGGGGGGTTAGTTTGGTTTCTGCAGGGATCTTCCCTGATACCAGCCACACAGTGGAGGGAGGGATAAAGCAATCATCCCAGAGAATTGGATGGGGGAGGTTAGTTTGGTTTCTGCTGCTGCACGTTAACAGGAAAACCGCAGCACTCAACGGGCTTTGCTTGGTATGTGGGAAAGGAGGGCGCTGCTTTTATGAAGGCTGCAGAAGCTGAAAGACAATGGCTTACCACGGCCACATGCAAGCCGAATTCTGTTGTCCGGAACTGCGTCTGTGATCTGTAACACCAAAGCCGCAGGCACTCAATATTAAGATGCAAAATGCGACCTTGTACTGAAATCACATGTGCTATGTAATGTGAATAGTGTTGTTCACCATGAAAGAGTATAAGCATTGTCCTGTAAAACGTACCTTTTTAAATACTTCTCTTCCTTTTTTCCCTCCCTCCTGCAGCTGCAAATTTTTCAAGCCTCCCTCCTCCGTCCCGAAGGCTATCTCAGATAAGGCAGTGAAAAAAACGGACGCGAAATGAAATGTTCTCTGAAATCATAGAATCGACCCGCAATGAAAGAGCTCATCTGAATGAGTGGAAGGACATGGTATCAAAGTACAGGAAAGATGGCAGTGAACATGAGGACAGACGGGAGCAACGTGAGGAGACGGGAGATGCTCGAGATGAGAGGCGACGGCAGGAAGATCAGAGGAGGTAGGATGCAACGCTGGGGCTGCTGCGTGAGCAAATGGACCTGCTCTAGTGTCTGGTGGAGCTTCAGGAACGGCAGCAGGATCACAGAGTGCCGCTGCAGCCCCTGTATAACCGCCCTCCCCCCTCACCATGTTCCATAGCCTCATCACCCAGACGGGTAAGAATGTGGGGGGGGGAGAGGCTCCGTACACCCTCTCACTCCACCCCAGTGGACAACCCAAGCAAAAGGCTGTCATTATTTTGAACTTTTTAGTGGCCTTTTCCTCCCCTCCTATCCTCTTCCCAAACCCCACCTGGGCTACCTTGTCAGTTCTCTCCCTCTTTTTATAATCAAAAAATAAAGAATACGTGATTTTTAAACAATAGTGACTTTATTTCCTTTGAAAGCAAGCTGTGATCGAAGTGGGGAGGGTGGGTTACTTACAGGAAATAAGTCAATCAAGGGGATGGGTTTTCATCAAGGAGAAACAAACAGAACTTTCACACCGTAGCCTGGCCAGTCATGAAACTGGTTTTCAAGGCTTCTCTGATATGCAACGCTTCCTGGTGTGCTCTTCTAATCACCCTGGTGTCTGGCTGCGCGTAATCAGCAGCCAGGCGATTTGCCTCAGCCTTCCACCCTGCCATAAAGGTCTCCCCCTTACTGACTCACTCAGACCTCAGCCAAACCAATATTCCCATTGTCATTGCTGCTTGCTGCGTGCTCCACAATCTCTGTGAGAGTAACATGCGCCAGCGACCCTTTAAACATCCAAATGCACATTCTACCACCATTCTGCATTTGCTCAGCCTGTAGTTAAACAGCTCCTTACTAGTGTCCAGGCTGCCTGTGTATGGCTTCATGAGCCATGGCATTAAGGGGTAGGCTGGATCCCCAAGGATAACTATAGGCATTTTAACATCCCCAACGGTTATTTTCTGGTCCGGGAAGTAAATCCCTTACTGCAGCCCTTTAAACAGATTAGTGTTCCTGAAGACGTGAACATCATGAACCCTCCCCAGCCATCCCACGTTGATGTTGGTGAAACGTCCCTTGTGATCCACCAGTGCTTGCAGCACCATTGAAAAGTACCCCTTGCGGTTTATATACTGGCCACTCTGGTGGTCCGGTGCCAAGATAGGGATATGGGTTCCATCTATCGCCCCACCACAGTTAGGGAATCCCATTGCAGCAAAGCCATCCACTATGACCTGCACATTTCCCAGAGTCACTACCTTCGGTAGCAGCAGCTCAGTGATTGCTTTGGCTACTTGCATCACAGCAGCCCCCACAGTAGATTTGCCCACTCCAAATTGATTCCCGACTCACCGGTAGCTGTCTGGCGTTGCAAGCTTCCACAGGGCTAACGCACTCACTTCTCAACTGTGAGGGCTGCTCTCATCTTGGTATTCTGGCACTTCAGAGCAGGGGAAAGCAAGTCACAAAGTTCCATGAAAGTGCCCTTATGCATGCGAAAGTTTTGCAGCCACTGGGAATCATCCCAGACCTGCAACACCATGTGGTCCCACCAGTCTGTGCTTGTTTCCCGGGCCCAGAATCAGCTTTCCATGGCTATAATCTGCCCCATTAACAGCATTATCTCCAAAGCACCGGGGCCCATGGTTTGAGAGAATTGTGTGTCCATGTCCTCATCACTCTCATTGCTGTGCTGCGATCACTGCCTCCTCCTCGCCTGGTTTTTCAGGTCCTGGTTCAGCATAAACTGCACGATAATGCGCGAGGTGTTTATAATGTTCATGACTGCTGTCTTGAGCTGGGCGGGCTCCATGCTTGCCATGGTATAGCGTCTGCAGTGTACACCCAGGAAAAAAGGCACAAAATGGTTGTCTGCTGTTGCTTTCATGGAGGGAGGGGTGAGGCAGTACCCAGAACCACCAGAGACAATGTTTTTTGCTCCATCAGGCATTGGGATCTCAACCCAGAATTCCAATAGGCGGGGGAGACTGTGGGAACTATGGGATAGTTATGGGATAGCTACCCACAGTTCAACGCTCCAGAAGTCGATGCTAGCCTCAGTACATGGACGCACACTGCCGAATTCATGTGCTTAGTGTGGCCGCATGCACTCAACTTTATACAATCGGTTGCCAAAAATTGAATTCTGTAAATTCGGAGTAATCCCGTAGTGTAGACATACCCTAAGTGTAGAATAGCAAAAAAAATCCAAATTAAAAGGCAATCAAAGTATGTCTCATTATGCCTGATCCTCATGGATTGTCGGGGTCACCCCAACACCATTATAAGTCTGACACTCTATGTAAGAAATTCAGTAGCAGGAGGAGAATGTGGAGATTTATGCTCTTTTCTGGGGTAGTCCTTATATGTAAATATCTAATAAGAGTGTCCAGATATTACAGTGCTGGTGCTTTAGAAGTGTGTGTAATATTAATGACAAGTATACAAGAATTCAAGGAAGATTATCACATAGTAGATTCCACATTTATGTTTAGTTAAAAAACCATATTTTAAAGTCTAATCCCCCCCATCAATTTCAGTTTATTTTATTTTAGATTAAATATTTCCTAGCAGTGTTTTCCATCCAAACACTACAGCATTTGCTAGTTCAAGATGGAAATGAAAATGACCTAAACCAGGACAGCATTGTCAGTAGTGAATAAAGTGCAAGCCACTAAAATGCAAAAACTTAACAGCATAAATCGTGAAAGATAAATTTGATTCTAAGAAAGCTTTTAGTTAAATAATCTAAGGTGTTTTAAGTAATACAGGTAAAGATACTGTCAATATTATTTTTAGTTTGACCGGGTGTCTGTAAGCATATGTATAAATATTACAGAAATTAATTTATTAAATTCTGATTCTGCTTCATGCCTTTAAGGTCACTTAAGAGGGTTTGTGTATGAATATTAATACTCAGGTCATTATGTCCCTGGCCTATCCCTCCATATGGTATTCAGTTACATTAAAGGCTTATCAAATATTCCTTTTTATCAATTTTCCACATTGTGACAGGAGAAACCCTCAGGTCACTCTCTTTTTAAAGTTTTATCATTTTAAAATAGCAACTCATTTTTCATGAGACACAAGCATGTGTACTTTGAGTGTCTGCCAAATCTGAATAAGCACCAAATTACTACAACTAGATGCTTGGTAGAAAAGTCTTATTTCAGAAATAACGTTCTGGAGAAGAAGCATATGAAGCAATTAATTTCTTGCTATAACAAATATGAATTTCTGAACCTTCCACTGGCAGATCACCATTTTGATTCTAGCCTCTGGTGAGAATTCAGTACCATCTGAAAACTGTTCAATATCACATGTGAAACAAGTGATCTCACTTTTGTACACTCTTTCATCCTGAAGGATGCAAATGCGAAATGATATACTGTACACAGTGATTAGCTCATTATCCACCCCTGGAATACAGCTCCATGTGGGATGAAACATTACAATTGTTTCAGAGTACAGTAACAGTGCAGGGCAAGTGACAATTAGCTCATCTAAGATCTACAAAGAGCATTTGTCCATGTTTTGCAAAATTTTGAACCAGATGTTTCATTAATGTTGAAAGCATGTAGTAGCAGATACATACATGACAATTGGAGTGCCTGACACCTCTGTTTGATTTGAATAGGAAGCTTACTTTATGACCAAAGTGTATAATCACCGATCTCAGTATACCACTGTACTGATAAAGTTTTTATTGCTAAAGTATGTTTTCACCATAGTCTGCGTTTGGACTTTTTAACTCCCCTCTATTCCTCTGTGAATGTGTGTGAGATCATTTCAGGTTGAAAAGTCAACCTTGAATGCACATAAAAAATTCACATCCTCCCTGGCTGCACACTTCACTTACCCTCTCCTCAAACCCAAGACAAGGGAACTACCATCCATTTCCTATTAATGTCTTGTCCCACCAGCATCACTTCACTGCCTCCTGCTGCTCCAGAGCATCTCTATCTGGGACCCAGCAGCACCACTTCCCCGACTCCCTACTCTCCTGCCTTTTACTGCTCAGGGGCTTCTCCTCTGCCTGGGTCCCAGCAACACCACTTCCCCAATGCAGGTCTGGATGTAAAACTCTGGCCATAAATAGAGACAGACTCTATGGTCATTAGAGGAAACTGATCTACAGTCTTCATCACTATAAATACAGTCTTCTACCACTCGAGCTGAAGATCTCCCTCAGCTGTGAGCAAGTAGCAAGACCATCTACTAGCAGGGTACATGATCATGAACACTAAAACTCTATTGCACTGACAGAAGGTAGACAAAGTGAGTTTAGTTTCTAATTAACAGTCATCCATAATAAAAAAGCCATCACCACAAACAGCATTAACTTACACCCTTGCTGACATTAGCATCAGAGAGCACCAAAATTGAATGGGCTTGGAGCTGGAGCTATCTTTCACATTTAGATATGGTTCCTCCAAATCAGTAGTGAAACACATTTGTGGAGTGGAGTCACAGTATTTGCACAACTGTTGTCTGTACTACAACTGTTCTTTGAATATAAAGGACTTTGTTCCCTAGGGCTGTCAATATGACATCTCTTGCAAGAACAAAAGGATATACCGTCTATGAAAAATATTTTAAAAGACAAATGTAAAAATAAAAAGAATGGATTATATCATTGTGATTAGCTGAATCCAATACAATAGTTGTGAACCAAACAAGCATGGTCATGGAAGGTGATGGGAAGATTTTTGTAACAATTTGGCATAACCCAACATTAACACAATGTATTTTGTATTGGCAGAGTAACAATTAGACTGTAAAATATTTCAGAATCATATAAAGTGGCTTTTTATTGCAACATTCAGGGACCATGCATAACACAGGGGCCTCAGGCTTCTTGGTGTAGTAATCCCCAGAAAAAAATTAACACACAATAAAAGTGAAGGATAAGCCACAGGAGAAATAGAATAAAGAAATGGAAACAGACAAATTGGACAAATAGCATTAGCACAGGAAAGCACCAAAGCACCTCAAAATGAAGAAAACAATCCTTAAAACAGCAGTAAGCAAATTATACCATCTGTTCATAAATATAGAGCCCTATCAAAGGGCTCTGCATATAAACAGTGGCTGAAATGCCTTATGCAGGGTGTCCATGGCTGACCAAAAATGATTAAAAGAACTACCATCTGAAACCCATAGGCTCTGTTCAAAAGCAATTATTACAAGTTCATCTAAAAACATAGTTGAGCTGCTCACACCATTTATAGTCTTATGTGAACCAGAGGTATAACTTTGGTTATACAATAAGTATCTTACTCTACTAAATTCTATATGACAAAGCTCAAGTAAGATAAAAATCTAAAGACTTTGCAAACCTCAACCCCAAAATGCAGCAACATCAAGGAAGGTTCAGTAATATTATTACCTTTGCTTTTACAAAATGCAAAGATACTAAATAGGAAGGATTCCTTACAGTGCAGAGGGTAATTATTAATCAAGTTGGGTAACAGGTAACCAACAGAAAACAGTCAGCTAACTAAAATTCTAGTGCTCCAGCTAGGGAATCAGAGTAGCAGTCGTGTTAGTCTGTATCCGCAAAAAGAAGAACAGGAGTACTTGTGGCACCTTAGAGACTAACAAATTTATTAGAGCATAAGCTTTCGTGGACTACAGCCCACGATGCATCCGAAGAAGTCCACGAAAGCTTATGCTCTAATAAATTTGTTAGTCTCTAAGGTGCCACAAGTACTCCTGTTCTTCTTTTTGCAGCTAGGGAATGTTTTCCTCACTACAACTTTTTTTCACAGATGGGTTCGTTGATTGTGCAACTTGAGCACTAACAGCAATAGCTAGACACAGATATACATGTGGCATGTTAGACAAAACAGCAGAGACAATCCCAATAAAATACAAATTATGGAGATTTGGAGTCGGTTTCAAGATTTAGTACAACGTTGAATTATCGATATCCCAGAATCTAATTCAAATAAAGTACATATAGGAAAAGCAGTCAAACCTTTTGGGCATTCATTCCATCCAGACAAAGTTATACAGAAAAGAAAATAATAAGCAACAGTCTCTATTAATGTGACAAATACACACTAATTCCTATGGGAAAAAAATCTCTGATGAAAAGTTGAGTAGAAACGATAGGGTCTGAGTCATTTCCTGAAAAAGCTTGAAACAGGGGCTAGGGTTAATGGAGATTGCCACTTAAGTAGAAATTCAACTACTTTTTTATCCTTGGTCTGAGTCCCAACAAGGTCAAATTCTTCACAGTGTGTTCATCAGACACAATACTGGGAGAAGAAATAGACACAGACAATCAATAAAACTATTGAGATTTTTTGAAGCACAGCATCATAAGGCTGCATGGATATTTAGGCCCTGATCCACTGAAGTGCTGAGCACCCTTGACTCGCAGGATGAACTCAACAGCCTGTAGTAAGACATTAATGTCTGGCCATCAAACAACATGGCTACTGCCTATAAGTGGTTTAAGGAAACACAGGTGAACTAAGTATGTATGAGCTCAGAAAGCAACAGCAGTTATCTCTTAGTGCAGGGGTCGGCAACCTTTGGCACGCGGCTCGCCAGGGTAAGCACCCTGGTGGGCCAGGCCACTTTGTTTACCTGCCGCGTTGGCAGGTTCGGCCGATCGCGGCTCCCACTGGCCGCGGTTCGCCATCCCAGGCCAATGGGGGCTGCGGGAAACGGCACGGGCCGAGGGATGTGCTGGTGGTGGCTTCCCACCACCCCGCTGGCCTGGAGCAGCGAACCACCTGCCAAAGGTTGCCGACCCCTGTCCTAGTGCACTAAACAGAGACTATCACAATAGTATTCATAGAATATCAGGGTTGGAAGGGACCTCAGGAAATCATCTAGTCCAACCCCCTTCTCAAAGCAGGACCAATCCCCAGACAGATTTTTACCCCGTTCCCTAAGTGGCGCCCTCAAGGACTGAACTCACAACCCTGGGTTTAGCAGGCCAATGCTCAAACCACTGAGCTATCCCTATGGGTTTCCTTCTTTATTATCTATCAGTAATTTCCATATCAACTGTTTGCAATTAAAAATTTTTTTTTTCTGTTGACACCTCAAACTCAGCTTGGGCTCTGAAAGTTGAGTCTTTCTATCTCAGGCATTATCACCAATAACACAGTTTCTGCAGGAATAATTGAGCCCATAGTTGACTTTGGTGGGTTTGCAAATGTGCAAGTGATTGGAATTTAGCAAACAATTCTGTTGATGTACAAGATAGAACAGGGGTTGGCAACCTTTGGCACGCAGCTGGCCAGGGTAAGCACCCTGGTGGGCCAGGCTGGTTTGTTTACCTGCCACGTCCACAGGTTCGGCCGATCGCGCCTCCCACTGGCCTCAGTTCGCCATCCCAGGCCAATGGGGGTGGCGGGAAGCGGCAGCCAGCACATCCCTTAGCCTGTGCCGCTTCCTGCAGCTCCCATTGGCCTTATATAGGGTCTGATCCTGCACCATTAAAAATCAATGAGAGTTTTACCATTAACTTGAATGGGAGCAGGGGTAGGAGGACTATAATGCACAGCTTGTTCCTACCTCTGTTAGCTCGGAAGCACTAGCAAAAGTAAAAAGCTGTAAATACTTATTTCTCTCTCTAAAGTGAGAAGTACTAACTTTGAATACAGTGAGTGAGCTGATGTGTTGAGCAGGACAGCTCCAATTTTACAGTCACTTTCAGAGTACAACTGCACTTTAAACTGAAATGACCCTTGATATATTAAAAATAAATTTTGGGGGATGATGTTCAAACTGGGTTAACAAATCTCAAAATAAGTGTCCAAAGAGATATTAATTTTATTAACAGTGAAGTGTTACCAGATAGATTAATTGTTTCCTTGAATTGAGGCCATATATATCTTTGAAAAGACTATATAAGTACAATTATATCACTGCCAAGTAACAACTGGCAATGATGGTGCCATAAAAGCTGAGTTTTGATACTTCTTTGAAGTTTTGTTCCTGAGTGAATTTCTTAAAGAAAAAAAAAAAGAGAATTTACTTCCTCAAGGAGGGAAATTTCATTTATAAAATACCAATTTAAGTCCAACAGTAAATATAACAAGATTAAGAATTCAAGTGGACTTGAAAGATTTATTACATGCAGTGTATTGGAATCAGGAAAAAAAATCCCTCAAAACAAATCTCTCTTTTACTTGATTGTTTTGAAAGATTTCTGCCCAATCAATTACTGTTGGAGGGTGATGGGGTTAGGATGCCTAGTGTTCAGATATTATATATTTTTTTTCCTTAAGGAACTGGCAATTCCGTGCTATTTTCCTTCTCACAATAGAGAATTCCACCGGCTTTCACTAAGTGTGTAATAAGGAATCTGACAATTTTTTCAGACTTTGCTTTCAAGTGTTTATCTGGCTCATTTTTCCCAATCTCAGTTTGATGTTTGTGGGATTACGATAACAGTATTCAATTTCTGATACTTTTGGGCAATGTTTGTTTAGAGAGACTACCTCAATTCAGATGCAACATCTGGTTTTCAGTCAGGTCCTGCTTTTATCCAGTTTTCCAGCTGACTTGATTAATGCACAAAATTGACTCAGTGGCCATCTGTATGCACACAGTCCCAGTGGCCAGCCTTTCACCATTTCCAGAAAATTGACTTGTGTACTGGTCACAAAGAGGGAGCCCCATGCCATGTAGGCAACTCTTTGTAATAAAATGCTAGATTGGCATCCGTGTTTTATTAAAAAGTAAAATGTGCTGATATTTTTTTAAAAAACATTTATTCCTCCATGAAATGTGTTCTGCTGATCAAAACATATAACACTCAAACATTTATAGGATTACATGGAAAACTAACTCCAAGATGTTGCTGTTCTCTTGCACATGAACAGACTGCTGACAGCTAATCTCCCTGATTATGCAAAGATGGAATTATAGCATGAATTACTGACAGGCTGGTGGGTTTGGATTCCCCACTTCAAAAGTATTGAATTCTTTCTTTTATGTTCTGTGACAAATGACCTACCTAGCTGTGCGGCCATGCAGTGGAACAAGCCTAGAAGCTGATGAGACAGCTGATGCTGGCGAGACAGCTGATGCTGGCAAAGTCTCACTGCAGAAGACACACACCCCTTTAATGAAAGCAGATTATCTCAATAATTAACATTATTTCCTCTGTCTCAGTTTTATACCTTATGAGCAGTTGTGTTTGCCACTGCTGTGCATGAAAGGGCTCTATTCATTAAAAGTTATGTACGCTTGCATTAAGGGAGAAATAGGCAGGCTCACGTCTCATCAGGGAGCCTGTAAAATTTACATGAAATACACAAAAGAAACATGCTGTCCATACTTAGAAACATCTTCAGTGAAAATATGAGTCATGGGTATCCTTCTCCACCCACCAACCCACATTTCTTCACTTTATTCCAGGTGTTTGCTACACACAGAATGTGCACTGAAACTTTTTAAGAAAAGGAGAGCAGGCCAGATTTTCAGAATTCCTCAGGTGCCTTAAAGGGATTTGCTGGGTGCTAAATAAGTGGCTGAATTTCAAAAGAACTCAAGCATCCGTTGTGATAGGTAAAAGAAGTGACCACTTTTTCAAAAGTGCTCAGCACCGAGCAACTTCCCTTGTGGAACTGTAGAGAAGTAGTACTGCCTTGCACAGAGTGGATGGATAGCTTAGTGATCTAAACATCATGGAATGGGTGACAGGACATGGATCACTTGATGATTATCCGTTCTGTTCATTCCCTCTGGGGCACTGTCGGAAAACAGGATACTGAGCAGGTCTGATCCAGTATGTCTGTTCTTATGTTCTTAAAACCCTTACCCTCACTACAATTGAAGGTTTGAATGTTGCAAAATCAACAGAACCCCTAATCCTTCTGTAACCCCCAAGTAGAATGATCAGATATCCCTATTTTATAGGGACAGTCCTGATATTCAGGGCTTTGTCTTATATAGGCGCCTATTACCCCCCACCCCTGTGCTACTGCTAGAGAGGCTGGGAGAAGCTTTGCAGAAGTTTCTCAGTAGTCAGGTTGGAAGAAGATGTGTGGCAGGTCTAGCAGTGTTCACAGACCTGGGGAAAATGCTGAAAGCAGGGGAAAGTAAGAGCAGCCCAGTAAATGTTGGTGGGGTGGAGAGTTGAAGGCACAATCCTTAGTCACCTAAAACAGGGTGGGAACCTAGAGGACGGGGGAGACCTCGTTTCCCCTACCTCTCCCCCAGACCAACGGGAGAAGGGCAGACTGAAATAAGCCAAGAATGACAAGCCTCAGATGCAGGATCTAGGTCTTCCACCCTCCAGGCGCCTTGCTCCAATGAGTCTCTAATTCTTTATCCAGAATTCAACAACTTCAACTGGAGAGACTGAGGGAGCAACTCATCAGAATATTCTATAGTTCTGGGCACCGACCTGAGAGGTGTCAAATCCCTTCTCTCACCAGATGGAGGGAGGACTTGAAGCAGAGATCTCCAACATCCCAGGTGAATCCCCTAACCACTGGACTAAAAGTTGTGAGGGAGATTTTCCTTCTTCCCAGGCCCTACCACCAAAAGAGGAGTCACAGCTGAGAATTGCTAGCAGAAAAAGCTCCCTGCAAACCAGACTTTGGCACCTAACTTTGAGACACATCCCTCTTATCAGCATCTACCTTTGTATAGCTTAGGTAGCTCCCTGCCTAGCATGCTGTTTTTTTGTGAATCACAGTCTAAGGTGCCTCTCTCTCCCCATTCATTGCATAGGGAGCCTGGGTGCCTAATTCAAGCTGTGAGAATCACAGTGATTTTTCTAGTGTCCTAACAGGTGTTATTATCAGCAGCACGGCGCCTAACTCCTTTAGTGCATTCAGGCCAGAGAGATTAGGTGACATGCTCATGGTCACAGGAAGTCTGTGGGACAGCCAGGCTTTGAACCCTGATCTCACGCCTTAATCACAAGACCATAGTAATATTCCTCAGGACAATAATCCCTAATATAACAAATTCTTGTGTCACATAGGGTATGTTTACACTGCAGTTGGAGGTGTGTTTGCAGTATGGGCAGATATAGCCATGCTAGCTTTAATCGAGCTAACATACCTAAAAATAGTGTATGGGGAGAGGTGGATTCCTAAGGAAAGGATCCTGAGAAGCATCACAGGCTTCAATGCAGGCTATACAAGCTCACTTGTGAACCCTGGGTACGTACTTGCATTGCTAGCCCATGCTGAAGCCTTTACTGCTATTTTATCTCTAATAGCAAAATTAAAGCTAGCATGGGTGTGCCTTCCTGAGCTACAGTCACATCTCCAATTGCAGTGTAGACATACTCAGAGAGAGATGTACCTCCTGCATATATTTATACATATGTTACTCATACGCATATAGCTTCTCATCTATGCAAGCCTTAGTTCAAATACACTTCAGGTCTGAATTTAAATTAATTTGCTAATTTCACTTAGAGGAGAAGGAAAGAAAAATATATATTATGCAACCTAAATTGCAAAATGAAAACCCAGTTGTAATGATCAAGCTTCACCTGGATTCACACCAACATAGGAAAATTCTAAACCATCCTACTTGAAACCTTTTGTCAAGCTTTATATAAGGTTGAGATTTTCAAAGGGGCATAAGAAATTAAGAGTGCCCAACACCAACTGGGAATCACTGGGAGCTGGACATCCAATTCCCTTAGGGCTTAGCTACACATGGATAGTTGCTGATTAATGCCATGTTTGGATACAGTTAATCAGGAACAGTTAAACAGGTTCAATTAATCAGGAACAACTCCATGGGCACACCTACACAGGCAAATCTACATGTGTTCATGCGTGAGCTTGTGCTTTAACCCAAGAAGCTCATGTATGAAGGTGAGTAGAGGGCGAGTAAGCTAGCACACCCCAGAGTGTGGATAAGTACACACCTTAGGCTGTAGCATGGCCTCATGACAGTTTTCAGTGTGAACAGGGGTCAGGGCACATACCATGTCTAGAGTTTCGTTAGTCCTCCATCTACAATGCACTGAATACTTTTCCTCCTGACCTCACACAGTGTCGGTCTCTGTACCTCTGTGCATGAGTAATAGCATGCTGCACTGACTGATGACAGCAGAACAGCTTTTCACTGAACTCTTTACAAATGAAAATGGATTCAATTCCAAGAGCTGCAGTTTAGCCCACCAAGCAAACCCAGGTGCTGATCAGTGTGGGCAGAGTACACTTCCGCCACAACTTCTCCCGGAGTGGCAGGAACACACACCTGTACCAGTACTTCATGGAGGCTGGAGCAGACATACATTCAGTGGACTCCATCCCATGCCAGGAATGCATGAAGCACAAAAGGCTCCTCTACTGTAAGGCCAAAGACTTCAAGAGTCAGTCCAGGGAGGCTTATTGAACATACCCCTTCTATGAGGAGCCTGACTGGGTGCTGTCAAAGCCCGCATGTACTGAGCATGAAGTGGCTCATGATCCCCACCTCAACACTCCCAGCCTCATTGTCCAAGAGGACACTGATAAGGGCAAGGAGGCAGGAGGGTCCATGGAGGATGCCCCAGAAGGCCCGCAGGACGAGGAGCATGTGATTCTGCACCTTTATCCAAAGGAGCAGGTTGAAGAAGTTCCCTCCCCTGATGAACCTGAGGAGGACACCAAGCCAGAGGAGGAACCAGAAACAAAGGCTGGTAAGTTACAATCCACCTCTCCCTCCAAAGCATGATCCCTCTTGCTCTGGTGCTAAATTCCCAATTTTAAGATCAAAGGCATTTCAAATAGTGTGCACTGATGTTTCCTCCTGAATAATATGCCATGCATTGCTATGCCTCTGTGTGTTTCAACTGCAGTGCAGCAATCACAGCATTGTCATGCCCTATCCCTTTACCAAACCCTTCCAACTTCCCCCCCCACCATCCAGCCCTCCTCTCAGCTCCACTTCAAAATAGTCCTCCAGCGAGTCAGAGTTCTAAATCAATGATTTGGTTGATTTCTGATGAACTACTATTATGAATTTGGCTTCTAAAGCTATTTTTTCCAAACACATTATAAAGGAAAAATCAGTGTGCCCCTGTGTCTGTGTATTTCTCAGGCAGAAGCCAGGCAGCGATGGTACTGGCACCATGCAGGTCAGGGAATGGAGGGTGGGTTTGGAAAGGTCCCATCTGGGGAAGGGAACAGAACACAGCTGTAAAAACAATTTACAATTGATTGTCTAAAGAAAAGTTAGTTACAGCAGCCGGTTTTCCCTTGGAAGATTACAGTGTCTTAATAAATCTCTATCCCTGGTGTCTTCCTTTTTTCCACAACAGCCATGCTGCACGAGTCAGGGAGAGTGGGGGTAGAAGAAGGATCTGGACTGGCTGTCAGATAAAAAACAATGTAGTGTCTTTTTCTAGTTGTCTGAGGGATTGTGGCGCTGAGCTGAATCTTCAGGAAACCTAGTGAAGTTGTAGTTTGTCTTTCTTTCCCTGTCCATTTCACTGTTAGGCAAGCACAGGGCCAGGACTTTCAGGTAAAGCAGCAGGGGGAGGGGAGGGTTCATGGTTCAGATCATCTTTTGCATGAAATCTCCCTATGCTAGCTAAGAATGTAATCAGTATTCAGTGGCATTGCCTCCTAATCCTGTAAGTATGTTTCAGCAATCTTCTGTTGCAGCAGAAACTCCAGCTGGTTCTTCAGGTTCACTGGCAGTGCAAATCTGCTTGGTACACCTTTGAAGCTGACCAAACCCCTACATCCAGCAATCTGTGCCAGAGAGACGTTTCTGATAATAGTCACCCCTCTAGAGATTGCTGATTCTCCTACACAGCCACTTCTGTTTTCCATTCTGGTACCTTGAAAAGAAGCTGTGTTCTACAAATGTTGGCCAGGCTTAAGGGAAGAACATAGGCCCCGTAACATAACCCCCACCTCCTCCCACTCCCATTGAGACAATATGAACATTGTAAATTGTAAAAAACACTATGGGGGAATTTCTCAGTTTGCTTCAAAGAACAAAAATATGCTCCCCTTCTCTTTGGCAGAACCTTTGGCTCTCCCTCTCTTTGAATTAGCAGAACCTTTGGCTCCGAGTAAGAGGGCAGGAACAGCACCCCAGAGACGTTGAGGGAGACAGACGGATCCAGAAGCATCTGCTCATAGGAATGGACAGGAGAAAAAAGGGGCAATTTGAATTCCTCAGAGCACAAGAGGAGTGGTCTCTCCAGCTGGAGGGGACATGTATGACCTGGTTCATGGACATGCCAAAGGGAATGGGAGCATTCCAAAATGGAGACGCTTATTGAACTGGTGGCTGTAAGAATGTGGTGTCCGCCTGTTGCTGAGGCCCCAGAACGAGTCCATCAGCCACCATTGCTGCCACCACCGCACCACTCAGGGTGCAACTGAGCCAGAGGATCTTGTTGCAGTAACCTCTAACCCTCCCTGACTGACCAGGAGGAGAACACTGAGCCTGCAGGAGTACTGGAACACCACCATGTATTGACTCCCAAATCCCCTCACAGGAGACATCCCTGGTTTTTACCAAAGTCACTGACCTCCATCATTCACTGTTTCTGAGGAGGCGGACAAGATTGATGCAATGACATTAAACTGTGGGCAACGTACTCGGTTGTGAACAGTTACTTTGGTAACAATATTTTGTAGTTCTTATTTCAAAATCTTCCCATTAAACCTTCTACTTCACACTTTTATTAAATACTATGCTTTGTTTAGCTGTGTGTTGGTCCTCCTTCCTAATGATGAAAAGACGGTGTTTTGGGTTTTGTTTGATTTTGCGCTTGAATGGGCCACAAGCTTCCAACCTCATGTAATGGAACAACATGTAAAAAAATCTGATGACATCATAGTACAAATATTATTGAGTCTTCCCTCACCCCCAAGATTCAGAAATATCTTAAGTCATACAGAGACATGGGAGGGATGGGAAAAGTGCAGTGTATGGTGTTATGTGCTTTAAGAAGCACATACTGTTTTTCTATGTATCAAATCCCTAAAACACACACACACAAAAAAAGGTTGATAAATGTCTGAAGTCAGTGGTTTTCAACCTGTGGTCCATGGTCTCCAGGGGTCTACAGACTATGTCTAAGATTTCCGAAAGGGTCAGAACCTCCATTCGAAATTTTTTAGGGGTCTGCAAATGAAAAAAAAAGATTGAAAACCACTGTCTTAAGGGCTTTATTGCACACATTGAAAATCAAGACCCAGTAACAAAGAAAGCAGGAACATACCAGGCAATACTGGTGTCTGCCAGCACCTTTCCTCCTCAAAAAGGTAAGCTGTTTCAACCATACCAGGGATTAGTGCTATCTAAAAAGCCATTAGTTGCACTTAGAACGGTTGATAATAAAAAGTCAATAAACAGAATGGGCTGCAGTACACTCCACCCAAAGAAAACCATCATAAGCATGTTAAAAAAAATGCAAGTGCTCCTGCTAGAAGAGCTAAAGTTTGAATAGTGCACATTGCATAATGGCCACGTAACAACACAGCTGCTACCCTCCACAGCACAAATCCAACCCCAAGATGATAATCCAATGGAGGTGCCCTGTTATAACTGTCTTTATTTTGGACAATGTCACCCAAATGAGCAGCTATTAACCTTTGTCTACAGAGGAACAAATCCCTCATAGAGGTCCATAGCTCCATAAGTATGTTCCAGTGTTCCCTCATGTGCATGTCTGGCAGCCTATAGGGTGTGAAGATATCCCTCAGCAGGGCACACTCAGATGTCATCCTCTTCCTTCCTATTTTGCCAAGATGTGAGCACATATGTCATCCCTGATTTCCCTTGACCACTTGGAAGGACCAGTGTGCACATGGGTGGGACCCAGCTAACTGTACAGAGTTTGTAAACAAGACTTGTCCTCAGCACTCCCCTTTATCTTCACAAATGTTACATAGTGCACAGCAAGCAATGATTACATGAACAGCATTTGCTACATTGGCAAGCAGATGAGGGTATAGGCAGTGCCACCAAGCTTTCAGCCTACAGAATGCATACTCCAGGGCCATTCTGCAGCTACATAGCTTTTAACTGAACTAACTTATGTTATGGTACAGTTTCATGAGCCAAGATAGGAGTAGGTATACAGGATCTCTCAAAATAAAAGTTGGCACAGACATGCTGTACAGAAACGTATCATTTCTGGGGAACTAAATCCCTTCTTTGCCCCTTCAAGTACAATCCTGATCTTCTCAGCACTCAGTTCTCATGAACTTTTCCAGTGTTTCCTGCATTTGTACTCAGGAATCTACCTGCATGGTCAACTAAGCCTTGCAGAACAACTGAATAGTAACCTTTTTTGGTTCACATACTCACTTGCCCTTTGTGGTGGGCAAAGTATTAGGATGTAGGTGTAAAGTGATAATTTAGTAGTAAGCAAACCACATTACTTATTAGGGTCATTCACTTAAATTGTTTGCATGTGGGGAAATTAAAATCAAATGTTAAGCTAACTGTGTATTTGACATCTTACTTGCCAAATGAAGGTTATATTCTAAATACAGACAGAAAGAATTAAAACTGGAAAAGGCGATACTGTTAATGCAAATACAACCTCTGACATCGACTGTAATATTTTAGTGGAATATTTTCCTCTCTCAATAATTCATCATTTGGATGTGGACACATAGTTGGCTCAGGCTCCTTTCAAGTTAGAGCAGAAATAATGATGATCCACAGTTTAAGGGTCTAGCAGTAACAATGACCTCATCATCAATTATGGGTATTTAACCAATTCACAGTGTGACAGTGCACAATTTCAGGTTTCTGATGGAGTCATCTCTGCTCCTGGATTCACAGATAAAGGCATTTCTGACTCCTATCCTTTTCAGCTGTCCAAAAGACTATGCCCTTTCCATGGATACATGAAGCTAGCCACTGGTTTATGCTCTCTCACCTCCAGGATGAATTGTTGTAACACATTCTGCCCCAGACTGACCTTAAAAGCTATCTGGAAGCTGCAGCTGGAAAATCTTATGCAACCTTAACTATAGTAGTCACAGCCATTCCAGCTGTGTAACATTTGTAGAAGAGATAAGTCCCTATGTTCTGGAACATGGCCAGTCTCCTCCTTTGTCTCCTTCAGCCCCCATCTCCAGAAGCCCACTCAATTCCTTCTGCATGGAACTCCAGTGGAGCAGACTCCATAGAGTTTCCAAAAGGAAGGTCTGACACTGTGGTGATTTCCCCTTTCATCCAGGCAGGGCTGATCCACCTGCATCCAAAGAGGGGACACTCTGGCCCATTAAGAACATCCCCTTGATTTGCAAGAGGAATTTTTCTGTGTGTATTCTTTCAAGAAGAGTTTGTGCATAGTTATCCATTTTGCTTATGTGATCTGAGATATTAGGTGGCAGTACATAAGGATAAAGATCTGCTCACAGCAGATGGTATTACTTGTGCCTTCTAATTCCATTTCAAGCTGTGGGAAAGAATGACGTAGCTGGAGAGTTGTAATATGGCTTCATCTAAAGGCTTGTATAACAGGTCATCTTTGACTTCTGAATATCTCCACACTGAGATCCTGATCCAACACACATTACTCAGGCAACACTCACAGTAAGATCAGTACAACCTTTGTCTGAATAAGGAGTGCAGGATTGTCCCCAGAAACAGTATTCATGAGCAGTCAATTCTTTATAAGGAAGTGTAAATCAAGTAACAGATTTGCTGAATGGAACACATATTGGCCATAACTGGAGAGCTTATTATTTCTGAATATAAATCAGATAATATTCAACTGTAGATGATTTGGGATTGTTTGGATCAGAAAGGAATTCGGAGCTAAAGGGGTTAGAGCATGCTAAATTAAATGCTCAAGCCGTGGTTAAACTTTTTGTCATGTGACCTCTGTTATGGCCCTTTTTCATCCAATCTTTAGATGTTCTAAGTGAAGGCTGGAAGCACCTTTTTGCTTTTCTCTCAGTGATCTCTAAAATTGGCTAGAAAAAGAGTGAAAAATCACTCTGTCTCAAACTTCTATCTGAAGTTGTGTTACTCCACTGTCAATAGAGTCTTGCAAAGCAGTGGAATTCCTCAAACTGTAAAAACAAACACTCAACATGAGTAAAGGTGGTGGAATCTGGCCCTACAATTTTTATATTATATTTTTAAAAATCAATTAACACCCAACAGAGCACAGCAGCACGGTGATACACAGGAGATATACTGTATTATAACTAGGCTGAAAGCTCTGACCCTTTTAATTCTAAAAGCCTGCTGCCCATCAGCAAATACACTATTGCCTATCTTCTAGCTATTCTCGTTTGCTGTTCCCTTTTGCTTTCAGTTGCTGGACCCTGCCCTCCCAAGTCTGTCTGCATGGCACAGTCCATATTACTCACAACTACTCCTGAAGGATACAGGCACCCTGTGTAACAGCAAGGAGAAAAAAAAAATCAGCTGTCTGCCCTTGGAACGCTGCTGTGCTCACTCCTCTGCCCATCATTGTTCATATTTTATTATTTGCCAAAGCTACATCAGGATATTTCTGAATAAAAATCTCTCTCAATATGAATATTACTTGAATCCCAATATCAGTCTTTTCACTATCCGTGAAAGACTATTTTCTTGCCTAGTTTCCTACTATCACATCTATCCTATAGAATACTGATAGGCATCTTAGAAATACCCAAGACCTCGATCCTGCAGGCAGATACTAATATGTTATGTCCTCTGCAGAATCCCATTTAAGTCAATGTACCAGCATAAGAGTCGTGTGGATACTTTTGCAGGATCAGGTAAAGGACAGTGGGATACTGAGAATCTATATTTCCCATTGAATCTAAACCCCCACTTCGTATGATGTGTTCCATCTTCCTTCTATCCTATCTTTCTTATTGTAATCTCGCTCATGCCCCTCATTTGAGAAGTCGCACTGATGCCAGCAGGACTGCTTATATGAGCAAAGTGATCAGGATATGGCCCTTTACCAATCCCATTATCATAAGTATCAATTCTGTGTCAATCCTGTACAATAACTGAGTCTTTTTCTGTACGTGCTTAAAATGACAGGCTAACACAAGATGTGTGGGCTGAAGCAATGAACCTATTAATAAGCAGATTATTTTTGTTATTATTGTCAGTGCACAAGTTTCTCTTTTTCTAAAACAACTGTAGGTTATCCATAAAAATCTGCTTGGATAGCTAGTAAATATGTGCTTAAACTACTATCAACCAGATATTCAGAGCTGATCCATCTGCATCACATGCCATATGCCAGTTTCTTTACTTAGTGTGGGGGAAGGAGATCTATTAGAGATTAAGTCCTCAGCACACTTAGGAAACATTTTATCAGATAATGGTGTGAGCATAATGCAATATGTGCAAAAAGATGACACCACTTTGACACCGGTTAAACTTATTCTGTGTCCACATGCATGATGATAACCAAACCACTGAAAATGTATTGGGCCCTGCAAGTACCAGATATAAGCTTAGATCAGTGAAATTATATTCAGCAGAAATACAAAGCTGCAGAGCCTGGCTTCGTTTGCTTTCCTCTCCCCAATTCACTTCAGCAACGTATTTTTATGTTTCCACCTCCATATTTTTTCCATAGCCTCTAATAATTGAACACAAGTCCAATGAAAGGGGGCACTGTTAAATTAAATCTGAGCTAGACTTTTATAAAAATGAAAGGCCAATAGAAATATTTCGACAACTACAAAAAAAAATCTAGTAAAAACCATTCTTTTCAAACAAACATTCCCTGCAATGTTTGAAACCCAGGCACTGTAGTATTTAGGTCCAGATCTAGCAAAGCATTTAAGCATGTGCTGAACTTTAAGCATATAAGTAATGTTACCCTTCTGCTAGGAATTGTTGGCAGCAAAAAGGGCTGGGTTAAATTTTCTAGGGGTTTCTTCTAAAGTCTTAAAGAACGCCAGCTAGATCCCCCATCCAGAACCTGGGGAACTGTATACACCACCCTGGGCATCTGTGTTGAGTAAAAAGTGACAAGGAATCCTGTGGCACCTTATAGACTAACAGACGTATTGGAGCATAAGCTTTCATGGGTGACTACATGCATCTGACGAAGTGAGTATTCACCCACGAAAGCTTATACTGTGTTGAGTAATACATCCCTAGGTGAAAGCACTGACTCCAGAGGTTTAAAACAAAGAACTTTACTAAAAGGAGGCAAGGGGAAGAAAGGACAACAGAGTGAAACTGAGAAAGCCAGCAATTAATACATTAACAGTACTAGACCCAGCCTCAGTCCTCCTCCGTCAGTTGTGAATGGTTGATGTGTTCTAGCCATTTCCCTCCTCCCCAGCTCTCCACTTAGTTTGTTGTCCAGGATGGATGGAATCCAAGGATTCTGGATGTCTGTGCTGCTCTGGGGACTCTACCACCAGACCCAGCTGAGGTGATTTCAGCTTTGATTGCTGGGTAGGGTGGCCAGCACTCGAGTCCTTTAGGTGGGCTGCTACTTTTTGTGATTTCAACCCAATCCACCTCAGCTCTTCACTGTCCACCATCTCAAAGCCTCCTCAGCTGTCTACCATCTACCACTTGGAAGTAACCTCAGTACAGCTCTTTAGAGAAGAATCAGTTATATACAGGATCACTAACAGAGTCTTTACCACCACACAGGAACTTCCAGGAGAAGCCAGACACCTCTCTCCTTTCTCTCCCCCCGTTTTTAGCCTTGTCCAGGCTCCCATTCCCAACTGTGCTTGACTGCAGTCTTTGTCAGGGTGACCCTGGGTACATTTGGTGTCAGTCTCTTGTCCCTCCATTTCCCAACAGGGTCAATAGTATTCAATTGCCCGCAAACACAAAATTTAACTGTATTTTAACCAAAATGCCTCAAACTGTCACATAACTAAAATGCAAATGAGGCTCGGCCCATTCAGTCAATTCCCATTGCTCATCAAGAGATGCCAGCAGAGAGCTCCCTCTCTTATGCAGCCCCTGCCCAACTGGAATTCTCAAGTAGTTCTGGTTTGTTCTTCTCTCTATTCTCCAACAGGTGTCAACAGTGAGCTCCCTACTCTCTAGGTCAGGGGTCAGCAACCTCTGGCATGTGGCTTGCCAGGGTGCTTACCTATTTATTTACCTGTCGCATCCACAGGTTCGGCCGATCGCAGCTCCCACTGGCCAGGGTTCGCTGCTCCAGGCCAATGGGGGCAGCGGGAAGCCACGGCCAGCACATCCCTCAGCCCGCGCTGCTTCCCGCAGCCCCATTGGCCTGGAGCGGTGAACTGTGGCCAGTGGGAGCTGCAATCAGCCGAACCTGCAGACACAGCAGGTAAACAAACTGGCCTGGCCCACCAGGATACTTACCCTGGCGAGCCGCGTGCCAGAGGTTGCCGACCCCTGCTCTAAGTCTTCAGGCCACTGAGCTTACAGTAGTCCCATTATTCACATTCTTGAAGTCAATGGGACTACCTAGGTATTTAAAGTTCAGCATGTACTTAAAGGTGTTGCTGGACTAGAGGAATAGAGTCTTAAAGTGAAAATGACTATAAAGAAAATCATAACTAACTTAATTGATTAGCATTGTCCAAGCCAAGAAAAATAAAAAAGTCAACAAAGAGCATAAAAATGCAACAAGTAAATTGATTTTTTCCATTTTTTCTAATTTAATAAGTTAAGGTGAAATCAATAACCTAAGAAATCTGTTTACAACATACAATTTTCAAGTTTTAAGAAATCTTTGTCATCCCACTGCAACTGCAGGATAGCTCCATGTAGAAAATTATCACTGTTTATTCCAATCCAGTTTTAAATGTAAGTGATGGGTTTTCTGCCACTCATCTTGGGAGGCCAATTCCTTACCATAAGGAATTTTTTTCTGATATTCAAACTAAATATTTGTTACTTGCTGCTGCCACAGTTTTACCCTCCTTATGTCTACTGTATATATCTTTGGTTTCTCTTCCATGCTCTCAAGTGATTCCAAATGCTGATGAGATAATGCATCCACTCAGATATCACAGTGATGGGGGCACAGTATAAAGACTTGAAAAGAATAAAATACTAGAGACAAGACTCAGGCATTAATTTTTCAGATAATTTCATTTACCTGAGGCTGCAGGTAGTTTTAATGCACTGTCTACATTCTTCATTTCTTTTTAGTTTTGTTCTGTTTAGTTTTTACCCAAGGGTTTTCTGGCAGTATGCATATATAAATGGTTACATGGTCCAGTATTTCAGCTTTGACTTAACTCCATGGTGGATAAAATTGAAACATATACCTCCTGATTTCATGAAAGTATGAAAGACCCCAAAGAACGTCCTTATGTGAGTTAATGTATCCTACACTTTTATAGGCATGTGGATATACCATAGGTCAGTAGCAGCAGCTGCTCCTTTGACTAGCCAAACCATTTTAGCAGGATTTGCTTGTCAGTTCTGTCTTTCTTAGTGCGAGCCAACAGTGACAGAAAACAATGGATACTATCTCTCTTGGCTGACAAAAAAACTGGGGTTTAGAACTAATGATTCTTTCCTGCCAGAATTAAATGTATATGCCAGGTTTTGCCTTTTCCTCTAAAGAGCAGTTTATAGATTACATTTCAAAACAAAGGTGCCTACAAGTTCTTACCCAAGCTAAGGCATCTATTCAACAATAAACAGGATTTTCTTTGGGGGTCAACCACAAAGTTTTATAGTTGCATTGACTTAATACATGCAAAGCCTAATCCTAATTAAAAGACCACATTTTGTATAGACTGGCCCAGTGGAACTTTGAGGCTGGATTTCAGGAAAACTGTTTCTTTCCGTTTCAATTTTATGAGTATAAGGAAAAAAAGGATTTAAGCTTTAGCGGCCGAATCCTGCTCCCCCTAAAGTCAATAATAAATGGAAGCATCCTGGATGTGAATGATGCTGATGAGGCTTGACCAAACACTTTCTTTAAAAGAGAGGAGAAGGAGGAATAACCTAGGACAGTCTTACAATGAAAAGCCAGCAGAAATTAGTTACCCTATCAGTCACAATTTTCCTCTTTCATCGGAAATTCCTGGCTTTCATGCAAAAAAAAAAAAAAAAAAAAAAGGAAGAGTAAGAAATAATGGTGTGAAAGAGGAACAAAGAATAATAAAATCACACCCAGTAATTTGAATGGAGCTATTACAATTTATACCAGCTGAGGATTTTCCTTCTCCCACCCCCTTGTATTAAAAAGAAACTTGTTTAAAAAGAACAGTTTAAATTACTTTAATAATGTTTACCTATTTCACAGGACTGTTGTGAAAATTACTGCATTGATGTTTGTAAAGTGTTTTGTAGCTGAATACTACTACTAGAATACTACTAGTAGTATTAGAGATTCAGCAGTAGCAACCACTATAGTTAAGGCGGCAAAACTAAGGCCCTACCTAACTTGCGATATTGTGGATTTGGCAATATTAGGCTTCCACCGCAATTTTGACAGCTGGAGCCCCACCATGCACTGGGCTAACAATGGGAGCTCCGGCCACCCTGGGGCTGAAAATAGGAGCTGCTATCAGGTGGCTGCTGTCAGCCCCAGGCCTCCACTCTCAGCCCCCAAGTGGCTGACAGCAGGAGCCACTTCTCTCAGCCCGGGTCAGTCAACAGCGGAAAATCGCAGAAAAGTAATAATGGACTTTATTCCTGAAAATAATACAGTCCATTATTACTTTTAAGCAATTTTCCATGACTTGTCCTCAACTCAGCCGCAATTTTTTGACAATCATCCTGCAATTCAAGTAGGGCTTTGTACATAACTATTTCCATTATAAATCCCTTGTGTCAGTCAGTTATAACTTTCTGAAACTCAAATCTTTTGGGAAGATGGTCTTTTTTTAACTTTGAACATTCTGCCCTTTTTTCACAGAATCATAGATTTTTGAAGCCAGAAAGGATCATTGTGTAAATCTCGTCTGACCTCCTGGTAATAGAATTTCACCTGCATCTAGCCCCATAACTTGTGGCAAAGATACATCTTGTCTTTTAGAATGGCATCTAATTGTGATTTAAAATTTTCAGGTGATGGATTTTAATATGAGTAAAAATACACTTTTCCTATTACAAAATCATTCTTGTAACCATTTTAATTCCACTGCTCTACTATCAATACAGCTACAAGTGGGAAGCTGAAATTTGGCAGTGTAAGATCTTTCACCAAATACCTTGAGTATTCCAGGGATAATTGTTGTTGCTTTTTTTATTGAGATATGAATGTTTAAAATTGCATGCTGTGCATGAATAGTGGATTTAGCATGTTTTCTCCCTATGCTCTTAAAGGAAGGTAAAGCTTGTACATGCAATTTATCTGCAGGGTAAAAAGTGTACTGCGGGTGCATATACTGCATGGCTGAGCTAGGGGCTTTGCAGAAGCCCCTTTCTCAATCTTTACAGACATTATCCGGTATGAAGGAGTTAGGGAAGGCTATTGCACACTTTGTAAGGTGCATTCAACTCGGGCTCGTTGTGTAGCTGGAAAAGGTTCTTCGGGCTACCTACTGTAGATTTGCTTAGGTGCACAGGATAGGACTTTCCAGAGCTGTCAAACAGCTCCAGATTGTAGAATTCACACATGCAATTGCAATTTTTCTTCAATCTCACAGAACTTTAAAGACTCAGACAATGAAGCTCCGTCTTTATTTTTGTTTTGTATTTGTTGTTTTGTTTGTTTTTCCTTCCCATCTTTTTTTCTTTTAAAAGACCTAGTAAATGCCATACAAAAAACTAGGTTAATAAAATGTAAATGTTTCATGCTCTCAAAAGTCAGGAAATTCCAAAATTAAGGTAGAATGAGCAGCCTTGTTTAGAAATCACAATGCAGAACCGGATTTTCATTCAGACAGTACAAAGGGAATGAAAACTGCCTATATTTCCCCAGCTAGGGATATCCCCTGCATGGTGGATTCTCCCAGTTGCATAATGTCAGTGTAAGTGGCTCCTTTGCAGCCCCAACCTACGGGGCCTATTAGGGACATATAGAGATGTGATGGGGCCATGGCAGGAGTGTATTGTTCTGTCTGTCCCCTGCTGGTGGACAGTCCCCTGGGGACCTGTCCCAGCTTGCAAAGTTTGTGCCAGGGACAGAATAAGGGAGGCTTAACCTATTGCTTGATACAGTGTTGAGCAGACCTCAGCTACAGCAGCAAATCTTCCACCCAGTGTTCTGTGATCGGCTACTATTACACCAGGAGTATGATAATATATGTCAGGGATCGGCAACCTTTGGCACGCGGCCCGCCAGGGTAAGCACCCTGGCAGGCCGGGCCGGTATGTTTACCTGCTGCATCCCCAGGTTCGGCCAATCACGGCTTCCACTGGCCGCGGTTCACCGCTCCAGGCCAATGGGGGGTGGCGGGAAGCGGTGGCCAGCACATCCCTCAGGCTGCACCGCTTCCCGCAGCCCCCATTGGCCTGGAGCGGCGAACTGAGGCCAGTGGGAGCCGCGATCGGCCAAACCTGCGGATGCGGCAGGTAAACAAATTGCGTGCCAAAGGCTGCCGATCCCTGATATATGTGTTTTACTACAAGCTTATATACATGTGTGGTATCTTATACTACTATGCATTAGTCTCTGTGCACTGAAAACAGCCCATTAAAGTCTTTAAATGAAAAGTACACAGTAATTTGTGCTTAAACAATACACTACTATTAAGTATACCACATAGAATAACAGTGAACAACTGCTGGCATATACATGCTATCAAAGTTCCCAATTATATTAAGATCCTATCCTACAAACACAAGTACAGTGCCTACTATCATGAGCAGTGTTAGCCAATACATATATGTTAGGCATAGTATTAATATAAGTTTTGGGAAGTTATGTTAACTGAATGTATTATACTCTTCCCCAAAATTCTGTCCACCCAAGTATCCCATAGCACCTTGCATTAGCTGAAGTGAACTTTGGCTTAAGTAAACAGGATAGCAACAGGTAGGGAGTTTTTCTCACAGGCCAGAACTGGCATGTCCCATTGGAAGAGGACAAGACATATGATTGTTCTACCCTAGTACAAACCTAGGAGGTGCCTTCCCTCCCTTTGGTACCTACAATGCATGTGTTCAGAACAAAGAGATAAGGGGTACAGCATGGTACCAGAAAAACAAGGTAGAAAGCAGATTGGCTAAATCTAGTTTCAGATGATGTACACAGTACCTTTTATTTGTAAGCAGGTAGGGTATAAAAACATGGCATTGGGTGTAACTTTCAGAGCACACCTGTGGAAGCGGAATGTAACGATGCTGCATAAGATGGCTTCCCAGAGACTGGTATTGCATTGAATCTTTTTATTGACTTTTAGCAATAAATCTGACTGATATTGGTTATTTTGGTCTCTTAAATATATTTCATAAGGAACCAAAGTGTGGTCAAGCAATTTACTATACAATTTATCAACAGAAGTACATGATTCGTAGCATGGGCGTAAGTACTATTTCCAATAATAAATGTATGCAGGGTGAGGCCAGTAATTTAGTAGCTAACTGCCTTAGCCCCTAAATTCCATCTAATAAAATTAGAGCATGCATCAGTAAGTTAGCTTAATAATTAACAGGCTCATTCTCCTAATTAGATCTAAGGAAACTGGTACTTCTGCTTGAAAAGAAAACACAGACTGCCACTGCTGACTAAAACTCTAGTTCAGCAAAGCACCTGCTTAAATTCCATTGAAGTCAAAGTGACCTAGACACATGTGTAAGTATTATGCTGAATAGAATAGACAGAAAAGGACTTTCTGTATAAAAAGTCTAAGAGCTATACTAGCCAATTCCTACAAAAAAAATAGTGGAAACATAAGAGAATGGAAAAAAATACAAGATGCAACATATGCAAAACCAGGATTGTACAGCGAAATGTATAATATACTGTACTACTTGACAGGTTTCAGAGTAGCAGCCGTGTTAGTCTGTATCCGCAAAAAGAACAGGAGTACTTGTGGCACCTTAGAGACTAACAAATTTATTAGAGCATAAGCTTTCGTGGGCTACAGCCCACTTCTTCGGATGCATAGAATGGAACATATATTGAGGAGATATATATACACACACATACAGAGAGCATGAACAGGTGAACAGACTCCAACGAGAGACTGCTGAGCTGGAATTGATATGCAAACTAGATACAATCAACTCAGGATTGAATAAGGACTGGGAATGGGTGAGCCATTACAAACATTGAATCTATCTCCCCTTGTAAGTATTCTCACACTTCTTATCAAACTGTCTGTATTGGGCTATCTTGATTATCACTTCAAAAGTTTTTTTTTCCACTTACTTAATTGGCCTCTCAGAGTTGGTAAAACAACTCCCACCTGTTCAAGCTCTCTGTATGTGTGTATATATATCTCCTCAATATATGTTCCATTCTGTGCATCCGAAGAAGTGGGCTGTAGCCCACGAAAGCTTATGCTCTAATAAATTTGTTAGTCTCTAAGGTGCCATAAGTACTCCTGTTCTTTGTACTACTTGAGAAACAGTGGTAATGCAGTTAAAGACTACAACCACTTACTATGCATAAGAGTTACATATTAGCAACCCTAATTTTGTCACTGCCAGTCTTTTGAGACCTCCGCTGTATAGTTTTAACATTCTCTTCATGTTGTTTTTTAACATGGAATTATTATTGATGTCTTACAGGAATTATTTACACAGCTGAGAAATGAATGCCACAGTTTTAAAACTTAGGTTTGCTTTTATAATTGCTAAGAAAGACCATAAGGCTATAGTGTCATGATATTGCAGAGCATGACTCCAACTACTTTGGATGGGCTGATAACTTAGAATACAATACGGGAAGGGTATTTATTTTTCTCCTGATCCACATGCATATCACTTATATGAAATAAATATTAATTGGTATCATGTGGTGGCACCAAAGGGAGTAATTCCTAAAACTGAACATAATCTTTTCTCCAACAACTGGCAAGCACAGTGTTGTCATTCCTTTTTTCTTTTCCTCAGTTTGTTTTGTGGCATAAGCTCTGAATATGAATGTGAATGGTGGCCTGCATATGTTTTGTCCCGTCTTGTGGCACCGAGACCACTTAGAGCGAGTTAAATGAGTCTGCTCGACAGCCTTTGCTTACAGCCAGTTAGCTTTTAGCTCATGCGATAGAGGCCCATGCACTAAGGCCAGAGGTCCCCAGTATGATCCTGCCCATCAACGACCGGGGTCTGTCAGCATTACAAGTAGGGGCTTGTCTGGGATTTCAACTGGGAAGTCTCTGAAGTTCGAGACACACTTCCTCCTGGGTATGGTGTTCTGTCCCATCTAGTGGCACCGAGACCACATAAAGAGAGAGATAAAATGAGTTTGCTTAACAGCCAGTTGGCTTTTAACTCATGTGGTAGAGGCTGATGCACTAAGCTCCAGAGGTCCCAGGTTCAATCCTGCCTGCTGACAACCAGGGTCTGTTGGCATTACAGGTATATCTGTCCGCACCAGGCAAAATTAGAAAAGATTAGAAATCTTATAGGAGATACCATCAATAAAAGCAGAGGAAAATCACATATCTTAATGTGTGGAGCATAAAGTCATTTAACATGAAACAGATGAGACAGAGTTTTTTTAAGCTATTTTTGCCTCAAGCGTCTCAGTGGGGAGAGGATACAGAGTTTAAGAGAGCTGTGGTTTTATTTATAACCCTACTTAAAGCGTAAAAATAACTCCATTTTTTTCATATGCTAGCTCATAAAAAATACTGCTCTGGAAAACTGTTTTTAGTTTGCTTTAGATTAAGAGATTTTCATCTCATTGAAATTTGTTTAATAAGAGAGACCAGAAACTTAAATCTTGATAAATATTCAGAATCTATTATTCTTTCAGATGTATAGGAGACAATGCATACTTATGAAATTAAACAGTCTTAAAGAGAACAAATGCTTTAAGCCGGGTCAAAATGTAAAAACCAGGTCCCAGACACATGTGAATTTAAAATATTCTCCCAGAAAGTTCAAATGGGGGAAAGGGTTACAGAGAATGAGTGAGGATGGGAAAGTGTAACAGGTTGCCCACTCACCACCGTGGTGCCTCCTGCTGGTTGCTCTGGGAATTAGCTCTGTCCAGCTGTGGAGCGCCCTCTGCAGAAGGTGTCTCACCCATTGTTCTGCTCTGCGGTGCTGTCTGGGACTCGTATTGCTCCCTGGCTTGTGGTGTCCTCTTCTGGACACAGCCCTCCGGCTGTGCCCCACTGAGTTCTCTCCCCTTCCGGGGGTATCCGCAGTCCTCAGTCTGCACCTGCCCTCATGGCCAACTGCAGCCCCAAAGTCTAGCCCCTTGCCTCAGGGCAAGCCACAGTCTGTATCGGGCCATGCTCCTCCATGGCCAGGTGCAGTATAAGGGGAGAGTGGGGGACCCAGGCCCGCTCACTATTCTGGGTCCTGACCCAGGGACCCTCTGGCGGCAGCCATCTCCTGCCATCCTTCTCTCCCCTCTACTGCTTGCATTCCCTGGGCCACTTCCCTTTGGCCCTTGCACCTTCTTGGCCCTTTCTTTCAGGGGCCTCAGCCTGGCAGGTATCAGGCTGGAGTTTACTCTCTGCTCCCCTGAGCCTGCCCAGTGCTGCTCTATCTAAGGTGCTATCCTGAGGAGCCAGTCCTCCACCCTTGCTTGTCAGGGAGAGAATCCTGTCTCTTCTGCTTTGCAGTCTTTATATAGAGCCCAGCCTGGCCCTGATTGGCTGCTTCTAAGCCTTCTCTGATTGGCTGGGTTCTGCACAGCCGCTCCAAGGGCTGCTATTAACCCTTTGTCTGTCACAGTGGGGCAACTGCCCCACTACAGAGAGGACTAGTAAAGAATTGGACGAGTGAAGGATAGTCACCACAGAAATTAAATACTTTGAGGGATGTGAGATTGCAGTAGATGTAAAGGAGGAAGAGACTGTAGGCGCTAAATTAGAAGAGACAAAGGGGTTAGGAAACTACTTATTTTATGAGTAGTTTATCATATATTTATGCATTATCTGTTTTCTTGAACCTTCCTTTGAAACATCCATGTCAGCCACTGTTGGACACAAGATACTGGAATGATGGACCACATGTCTGATCCAGTAAGACAAGTCCTATGCTGCTAAGGAAAGACTGAGGAAAAAGATCCATTGTTACGGGAGTGGCAGAAAGAGGGAGAGATTAAGCGGGATGTAGTGAGGAAGGCAAAGTACAGAAACCAGAACAAACTCTTAGTGAATCTGGCCCATAAATTAATAAATTCTCACAACACCTTTGAAAAGCAGGAAAGTATCATTACCCTTTTTTCAGAAAGTCAGAAGGTAATCAGTTACATTTCCAATACAAGCTTTAACTCAACCCCTTTCCTAAATTCCTCATCTAATTTGCAATTACATTCAAAGGCTCTTGCACTTTTCCACAGAAAGCACAACACATACAGACTTATGAACTGTAAACCCACTCATGAATTAGAGACTAGAGGACAGATGCTTCTGCAACCTCATGCTGCATGCCAAACACCAGAAAAATCTCATTCACCACACTAAACACTCAAGACCCTCTCAGTATTGGTCAGAGACTTCATGATCAGGACACAGACCACAGATAAATGCTTATTAGACTGACTACAGGCTGCAAATAACCTACACACCTTGAGCTGGGCCTCTGTGTGCCTGCTATAAGGCAGAAGGGCATGTGCTTGTTTTATCTGGTGGCCTCTGCCACTAAAAGACCAGCAACCAGGTAGGGGAATCTCCAGGACTTCATGAGAAATGGAGGGGCTGTGAGGAAAGTGAGGAGGGAGTGCCGCACAATTTGGGGAGATGAGAAGCAAAAGGTTCAGACAAGGTTAATGGCCATCCATAATTTGGGACTCCTGTAGGAACCAAACTCCAAGGGACAGAATCTTTTGAGTTAGTCCATCCCTACTTATGATACTTTCCCTCACTTTCCCAAATCATTAAAAAATAGTTCTTTAAAAAACAATGAAATTGAGCATGGCAATTACTCCCTGATGAAGACTAATTACTTCACTTTGTCTTGGTCTGAATTAATATTTTAATTGACAGAAACATCAGTCACTGAAAAGACACAGTCAGCATGTGCAGTTCATCATTTTCATAACAATGATGATGATGATATCTTAATTTAGCCAACAATAAAGAAAATTAATCTGAAAATGGCACACAAACATCCCATCATGGCAGTCCTTTTTTACTGCAACATTCCTGACTTTGAGTCACTTTAAGTATACATAAACAGCAAAGAACATGTCTCTGCACCAAATCACCTGACTGACTGTAAACTTCACTCCTGTGCTAGTCGTAGGTCACATGAATGACGGCAAATATATTTTTGGCCGAACTATATTTCTTTGCCTGCTTTGAGAATGGAGAGAGAGAAGAGACCTTGGAAATATATACACACCTGAGCTGGTTCGTATGTAGCCCCCTGGAAGCATCATGTCTGCAGACACCAGAAGCAGGCATAAAACCTCCAGTGCTGTGGGGAGAGTACACTCACCCAAAGAACTTGCTACACCTGTTCTGCATGAACTTCCTCCAGCATGCATTGGAGCACATGCACTCCCAGGTTTTTGGCCCACTTCCTGTGAGGACTGGAGTGCTGCAAGTGGTATTAACTGGTCTCCCCACTGCCCTTCTCAGCACTTCACAGTCAGATTATGGCTGCTTCCCACATGGTTGCATTAGGAGTGAGTGAAAAGACTCCCCACTTACCCTTTTCCCATTCTAGCACACCCATGTAGAAGAGCAATAATTTGGCATGAAGCGTTTGTTTTTAGCATTTCTTTTTAACCCTTTCCCTCCCCAACTACCCATTTTGCTTTTGTTTTTGTTTTCTCCTTGTTTCCCTGACAAAATAACAAGGAAATAAAATGCAAAAAAAATGTCATTAACACAATATTAGGTTCTAGATTGTAAGCCCATAGATGCCAGGAAATTCAAAGTTACAGTTCCTACCTTATTAGTATGTCTCATGCTTATTGATATGTGATTATGTACTGTCCCTAACTATCATACAGTTAATGTATAAGAGTGTAGAATTAAGGTGGGTGTGTAAGATAGATAAGCAGTTAATGTTCTCCTTATACATTTCAGTTAGCTGAGAAATGTCATACATTTCTTATAATTTAGGGGAAAATATTCACTCTCAAGTTTCAGGGGGTAGCCGTGTTAGTCTGTATTTACAAAAACAACAAAGAGTCTGGTGGCACCTTAAAGACTAACAGATTTATTTGGGCATAAGCTTTCGTGAGTAAAAACCTCACTTCTTCGGATGCAACTCTCAAGTTGTCATCTGGCCGGAAAGATCAGATAAAAGTGTTGAGCTCTCAGGCTCAGAAGCTCCTCTGCTGGTGCAAATGAAGAATGCTGCTGCAAATGGTACAATTTCACTGACTCGGATATCAAGTTAGACAGTGGACGAATGTCTTTTTCAAGTGGCTAGATCTATTAGCATTACCGTGTTGTTGACACAGGCTATTCAGACCAGTAACATGTAACACCCTGGAAATCTGGAATCTGGAGAAAGAGAGTCAGAAATCAGCAACTGGCATCTCTATCCCTTTAAAATTTTACTGTTGATGTAATTTCTCTCTTTTCCCATGCAAGGGCTGTAAATGTCTTGAAAAGCACAAATAATAAATAAACATGTCAAAACACAAATAATAAATAAATATGTCAACCTTATCGTTTTTCAAATGCAACCAACTAATGCACCAGAAAATCCTAAAATACATGCTCTGTCACCCCCATCCCCTCTATTCAAAAGCCCAAGAGACAAATAAGATCTGCAGATCAATAAATTTGGGCTATTTAAAAAGGGTGGGAGAGATGCCTTCCAAAGATGCCCTTGTGAGCAACATTCAGTTACAACAACACTCAGTGATAACAGGGGGGATCTAGCATAAGTGCCTACTCTGATCATAGTTATGGCAGTAGATCATGTGGCGAGACAGTCTCTCAAGTCCACTACTGAGCTGCAAGTAAAACTGCTTAGCGCATGATTCAGAAGCTCCTCCAATCTGAATGCCAAGAAATAAACTATTCAGATTACCTACATTTAGGCCTGGTCTACACTAGGAGGTTACGTCGAATTTAGCAGCGTTAAATCGAATTAACCCTGTACCCGTCCACACAACGAAGCTATTTAGTTTGACATAGAGGTCTATTAAATTCGATTTCTGTACTCCTCCCCACCGAGGGGAGTAGCGCTAAATTCGACATGACCATGTCGAATTAGGGTAGGTGTGGATGGAAATCGACGCTAATAGCTCCGGGAGCTATCCCACAGTGCACCACTCTGTTGACGCTCTGGACAGCAGTCCGAGCTCGGATGCTCTGACCAGCCACACAGGAAAAGCCCTGGGAAAATTTGAATTCCTTTTCCTGTCTGGGCAGTTTGAATCTCATTTCCTGTTTGGACATCGTGGCGAGCTCAGCAGCACTGGCAATGATGCAGAGTTCTCCAGCAGAGGTGACCATGCAATCTCAGAATAGAAAGAGGGCCCCAGCATGGACTGATCGGGAAGTCTTGGATCTGATTGCTGTGTGGGGCGATGAGTCCGTGCTTTCGGAGCTGCGATCGAAAAGACAGAATGCAAAAATCTATGAGAAGATCTCAAAAGCCATGACAGAGAGAGGATACAGCTGGGTTGCAATGCAGTGCCACATGAAAATCAAGGAGCTGAGACAAGCGGGCCAGAAAACCAAAGAGTCAAACGGACGCTCCGGATCCCAGCCCCAGACATGCCGTTTCTACGAGGCACTGCATTCCATTCTAGGTGCGGCCACCACCACTACCCCACCACTGACCGTGAACTCTGAGGATGGGATATTGTCGATGGCCGCTTCCTCGGAGATGTTAGCGGACGGAGAAGATGAGGAAGGTGAGGAGGAGGACGAGGCAGTTGTCAGTGCTTACAACGCTGATTTCCCAGACAGCCAGGATCTCTTCATCGCCCTCACAGAGATCCCCTACCAACCGTCCCCAGGCGTTAACCCGGACCCTGAATCAGGGGAAGGATCAGTCGGTAAGTGTTTTAAACATGTAAACATTTATTTTGAACAGAACAGGAATATTATCAATGGGTTTTTCATGATTTGTTTGCCCTAGGTGCTCTACTTTTTAGTCCTTGCCAGTGCAGCTACTGGAAAAGAAAGTCTATATGTACGGGGATAGAGCTGAAATCCTCATGGGACGTCTCCACGAAGCTCTCCTGGAGGTAATTGGAAAGCCTTTGCATGAGGTTCCTGGGGAGAGCGGCCTTATTGTGTCTTCCGTGGTAGGAAACTTTTCCTCGCCAGGCTATCATCAAGTACTCTGGGATCATTGCCTTGCAGAGCATGGCGGCATACGGCCCTGGTTTTTGCTGGCTTTCACGCAGCATGCGTTCTTTCTCGGTCTCCGAAATTCTAAGCAGAGTGATGTCGCTCATGGTGACCTGCTTAGAATTAGGGGGATGTTACTATTGGGACTGCTTGCCTGTTCCTTTACAGAACTCTCACCTGCGGTTTACAGCCACGCGGTGGAGGCGGGAGAGGGGGAGCATACAGGGATCTTTCCCAGGGACAGCCGCAAGGGGGTGGGAAAGGGGCAGAGTTCATGCTTGCCAGATTGCCGGCAGCAGGAACTGGCCAACGATAGGAGCATTGCTTTGAACGTGAAAGGAGGGCACAGCTATAATTTAAGTTTTAAGCAGCCAAAAGTCTAGGACTTACCATGTCAGCCTGCTACCTGAATTCCGCTGTCCTGCCCCGGTTGTCTGATCTCCACTGCAAGACCCCAGGCACTGAATGCGAAGGCCGAAAATTCGACCTTGTCCCGAGTGCGCATGTGATAGGTGCTGTGCATGGTCTTGTTCACAGAGAAAGACTATGTTCATTGTTCACAAAAAATTATTTTTGTGAGGAATTCACTCCCTTTTTCCCATCCCACAGCTGCGAATGTCTCCCGACCTACCCTGGCATCCCCCTCGCAGAGGCTGGCGCAGATTAGGCGGAGAAAGAAAAGGACACGGGACGACATGTTCTCAGAACTTATGGGCTGCTCCGGAGCCGAGTCGGCACAGCAGACCCAGTGGAGGGAGAACATGTCGCAATATCAGCGAGCATACAGCGAACGGGAGGAGAGGTGGTGGCAGGAAGACCAGCAGGCGACTCAAACACTGCTTGGACTAATGAGGGAGCAAACGGACACGCTCCGGCACCTTGTGGATGTTCTCCAGGACCGGAGGCAGGAGGACAGAGCCCCGCTGCAGTCTATCTCTAACCGCCATCCCCCGCCACAAATTCCCATATCCCCCTCACCCAAAGTCCCAAGAAGGAGGGGCAGCAGGTGCTGTGAAAACTGTCACTCCACCCCTGCAGACTGCTCAAGTACCAGAAGGCTCTCATTCCCAAAAATTTGATAAGTCCTTTCCTTCCCGCTTCACCCAAGCCCCTGTCCCAGTTTCATCCCCTAAGTGTGTAGTTAAATAAATTAATGGAGATATCCCATCTCCTAGAACTGGAAGGGACCTTGAAAGGTCACTGAGTCCAGCCCCCTGCCTTCACTAGCAGGACCAAGTACTGATTTTTGCCCCAGATCCCTAAGTGGCCCCCTCAAGGATTGAACTCACAACCCTGCATTTAGCAGGCCAATGCTCAAACCACTGAGCTATCCCTCCCTAGTTGTTAATAAAAGATGCGTTTCTGTTAATTACTGTATCCATCATGTTCTTTTAGGGGAGACTGTGTTTGAAGCGGGGGAAGGGAGTTGGTAATTGGAGAGGACAGTCACCTTTACCAGGGTACAGACACGGGGGCAGGTTCAGCAGAAGGTCACACATACATTGCAGTCACTAGGCACCCTGGTCAGTCTGGGAGGTGGTTTTCATGTTCTGTGGGGGGGGGGCATGTGACTTTGTGGCGGGGGGGGTGGATAGAGATCTTATGCAGCGGTCCTTGTCCTGAATCACAGAGCCACGCAGCAGGGGATCTGTAACCGTCCTCCCCCGCCACAAAGTCACATAGCCCCCACACACAGAATCCCGAAAAGGAGGGGTGGCAGGCTCCATTGAAACAACCAGTCCACCACTGCGGACCTCTCTAGGAGCAGGAGCCTGTCATTCCTCGAGTTTAGAAGCGTTCTTTCCATCAGTACGCCCGCTACCCACCACAGTCTGCATCCCACTTTCAACACTTTACCATGAAATGCGTAATAAAGAAAACGGTGTTCATTAACAAAGTTCCATGTCTTTTATTTTTAAACGTGTGTTGGAAGGGGGGATATGGGGTGAACGGGGTATGTAGCTGGAGAGGATAGTCAACAGTAAGTGGGTAAAGAAACTGGGGCAGGTTCAGCTTCTCTTTAAACAAACTTAATAGTCACAGGTTACCCTGCTCACTGAGGAACCTAGCTTTCAAAGCCTCCCGGATGCACAGCGCGTCCCGTTGGGCTCTTCTAATCGCACGGCTGTCTGGCTGGGTGTAATCAGCAGCCAGGCTATTCGCCTCAACCTCCCACCCTGCCATAAAGGTGTCCCCCTTGCTCTCACACAGATTGTGGAGCACACAGCAAGCTGCAATAACAATGGGGATATTGGTTTCGCTGAGATCAGAACGAGTCAGTAAGCTTCTCCATCTCCCCTTGAGACGGCCAAAAGCACACTCCACCACCATTCTGCACTTGCTCAGCCGGTAGTTGAAGAGTTCTTTTTCACTGTCCAGGGCGCCTGTATAGGGCTTCATGAGCCAGGGCATTAGTGGGTAGGCTGGGTCCCCGAGGATGACTATAGGCATCTCCACATCCCCAACAGTTATTTTGTGGTCCGGGAAGTAAATACCTTCCTGCAGCCGTCTAAACAGACCAGAGTTCCTGAAAACACGAGCGTCATGAACCTTGCCCGGCCATCCTACGTTGATGTTGGTAAAACGTCCCCTATGGTCCACCAGTGCTTGCAGTACCATTGAAAAGTAGCCCTTTCGGTTAATATACTGGCTGGCCTGGTGGTCCGGTCCCAGGATAGGGATGTGAGTTCTATCTATAGCCCCACCGCAGTTTGGGAATCCCATCGCGGCGAAGCCATCTATGATGACCTGGACGTTTCCAAGGGTCACTACCTTTGACAGCAGTAGCTCAACGATTGAGTTAGCTACTTGCATCACAGCAACCCCCACGGTAGATTTCCCGACGCCAAAGTGATTCGCGACTGACCGGTAGCTGTCTGGAGTTGCAAGCTTCCAGAGGGCTATGGCCACTCAATTCTGGACAGTCAGGGCTGCTCACATCCGGGTGTCCTTGCGCTTCAGGGCAGGGGACAGCAACTCACAAAGTTCCAGGAAAGTTCCCTTCCACATACGAAAGTTTTGCAGCCACTGTGATTCATCCCAGACCTGCAGCACTATGCGGTCCCACCAGTCCGTGCTTGTTTCCCGGGCCCAGAATCGCCATTCCACAGCATCAACATGACCTATTGTGATCATGATGTTCACTGCGCGGGGTCCCGTGTTTTGTGAGAGGTCTGTGCCACTCTCAGACTTCATGTCCTCACCGCGCTGCAGTAGCCTCCTCTCCCGATTTCTCAGCATCTGCCTCTGGAAAAGGTGGATGATAAACTGCGAGGTGTTGACAATGGCCATAACTGCAGCGATGGTCGCAGCGGGCTCCATGCTCGCAGTGCTGTGGCGTCTGCGCTGTCACTCACCAGAAAAGTGCGCGAACTGATTGCCCGACGGCGCTTTCAGGGAGGGAGGGCGGGAGTGACGGTTGGATGACGACAGTTACCCAAAACCACCCTCGACACATTTTTTTTCCCAGCAGGCACTGGGGCTCGACCCAGAATTCCAATGGGCAGCGGGATAGCTGCCCACAGTGCACCGCTTCCAATGTCGATGCTTGCCCCATTAGTGTGGACTCACAAAGTCGAATTACTGTCCTTAGTGTGGATGTACACGTTCGACTTTGTAATATCAATTCCACATATTCGATTTAAGTACAATCGAAATACTCTCATAGTGTAGACATACCCTTGGTTTTTAAATATATTAAAAAAAAATCTTTTACCATATTTTAATAATCTCTGAGCATGGTCTCTGAAATCTCATACTCTAAGAATAATATAAGAACCTGACTGGCAGCAAAGTCAGAGTCTTTTCCCATACAAATCAGTAGGTTGCTGTTCTTCTGTTTATCTAAGGCAAAGCACAGAAGATAACCACTCAATACAATCATCTAGCTTCTTATATAGATTCCATCACCATAGTACATGAGCACCTCACAGACATTAATTAAGCCTCACAACAGCTCATACAGACAGGGAAGTATAATTAGCTCCATTTTAACAATGGGGGACTAAGCCACATAGAGAGAGAACATTTATTATCTGACTGATTTTAGTTGTTGTGCAGACTGCTTTAGGCTAAGATAATAAACAAAAATGTTCAAAATACTCAGGTGAGAAACAGAGTTAAATGTATTGTAGGTTTTTAATGCTTCTCCAGGAACATCTTTCACTCCTTTACTTGGATTTTCATAAGCCTCTGGCCAACTCTTACAGTTCTTACTCAGACAATGCTCCCACTGAGTTCAAATTCAATGAGTTGTTTCTCTCTCTTCCCCTTATTTTTCCACTCTTTACCTGTTCACTTCATTAGGAACAGTCTGGCCTAAAGGGTTCTGCATATAATAATTTCCCCACTGAATAAATCCTCTGGATACAGCATCTTGCAGAAATGCAAGTACAACTCTCATTAATAAATGGAGTTCCAAAGGTGCCGAATGGGTTGTAAATAAAGCACTTAATAATCATTATAACTGTAAGTGAGAATTGTGTTTCTTCACTTATTCTTGCATTATGTAAGGAGCATGGTCACTAGGCTTCTTCCCAAATCTTCAAGTCTTGCTAGATGGATTTCTTTCTGTCTGGCAATTAACAGAAAATCCCATAGCCATAATTATTATCTATAATAAATGTGCTTTACTCATATTATTTTAGGCTCTTGAAGCACCTAACTGGATGTCTGTGTTACTGGTACTGCGAGTAGTTATTAAAGAATTAGACTCCCATGAGCCAAGTATGACTGAATCCAAATTCATTGATCACACTAAGACTCATCATTTGTGAATAATCTTTCTGGTTTCCAAGAGATTTACAAATGTCACAAATTGTAAAAAACAAATAGGGGCATTTTGGTAAAAGGCAAATTTCTATGCAAGAATGTTCTGGGAATCTAACTATTTCTATATTCCCATTCCAGCTCTGAAATGTGAATGATTGTAAAAGTTCCCCTAACACGTTCCTTGATCTGATCCTCAACAAAACCCAACATAAGGCTAAAGGTAAAAGGCAATTAAATTAGGAAAATAAATTAATCTGGCATGTCACCTAGATTTCTTCACTTGTTCTCAATTATTTTATCAACATGTACTGTAAGCAGTTTTAGGTATCTGGAAATAGGATTATCTAACATAAAGTAAAAGAATGACAGGATTTGCAGACTTTGAAAATTAAATTGTGTGATTCATGCCTTCTCTAAAGATCTGAATGACTTTCATATGATTCAGCCACTTTATGCTCTCTAATCCTTCTTAAGAAATAAATGGAAAAAATATGTTGATACCACTCTATTTGTATTAATACTTCCACACAAGCATCTTTGTAATATATGCACCAATCACTTTATTTCTTTAATTGGATTGCATTCATTTAAATTATTTTTTTCTTTACCAGACTTTTGAGCAACTATTTAAAATTATTTTTCTTCTTCCATGTACAACTAAAGCGCTAAGACTTGGAGCAATACCAAGCTATTTGCACTAAAAGGTTTTCTGACGTAAAAATAAATTTTGCTAATAGGGTATTTATTTGATAAGGATGCTCTTACAGGAAGTGGAAAGAGGCACTGAAGTTAATCCATGTGTGATTTTATTAATTGAAACATAATTTTGGTTAGAGCAAATTAATCTATTTCCATTTGTCAGCTTTTGCTCTGGCATTTGTAAAATGCAGCTCAGCTGCAAAGGGGTGTGCAAATAGGTTTGTAGTATTTAATGGATTTCAGTACTCATAGACGTTTCTCTAAGATAAAGGAGTTGGGTGTGGGGGACAGATTCTCTGGCCTTGTAGGTAAAATATTGACCTTTTAACTGCAGACTGTGACATGACACTAGCAGTCAGTCTCTAACAGACCAATGTTCAAATCATATAACTACATAATTTAGGTCAGCTCATAACCTGTGCTGAAAAGAAGTTACAGAACTGAGCCACTGTAGAAAGAACATTGTGCTACCATTCCACCCGTACCCAAAGCATCCTCTCCAGTGATAGAAGAACTGAATGGCAGAATTATTTGAGTGAGGCAGAGTGGAAGGAGACATATTTGCACTGAGATTCTGTGAACAGCAACTGGCTGGTAGCTATGGGACATGAAATATTTTATTTTCAAGAAACAGCCATTTCTTCTTGCACAAATATTCACAAATAAAACATAACATGGCAACAATTCAAAATAAAAGGTAGATATATAAGAAAGGTGTATATACTACATTGAATGCATCTCATATATATACATAAAATGTTCACCCACTTTCTCCTTTCCTACTCCTTTTCCCTCCTCGTCTGCCACCCTCACCCCCACTATAGACTGAGGGTGAAATCCTGGTCCCATTTAATGTCGAACTCAAATTGACTTCACTGGAGCCAGGATTTCACGAAGGATTTACATAGACACTGTGATAATGAGATGAAAATAAATTTCTTTCCCCTGGCTTTACTAAGAACCATAGTTTATGTACCTGCCACAGCTGTGCATTTCATTTCTAGTCCACAATGTATTTCTGCATATAGAATGCAAAAAAATCTGCTATCCAATAGCAGAAGCCCAAAACTTTAATTGACTAAAATTTTGAATAATTAATCAAAAACTGTGTTTGCTGAATTTCCAAATTTGGAAAATAAATAAATAAACAAACACGTATGTCAAGTTAAATGATAAATATATTTTTTTAAATAAATTGAGTTCCAAAAGAAAACCTACAGCACAGAACAATAAAATAAAGGTAATCTTTTGTATGGAAATAGATGCCTGTGGCGCACTTTAGGGTCTGAGCTTCTGTGAGTATTGAGTACCCTTCCTCACACAGATTCCGTTAGAAGACATGAAGTTCGTTTTTCTCATTTGAAGCTGCAATCAAAATATCCTTAAGAAAAACAACAAGATACTTCCTGTTTACCAAGTGTCAGGAAAGCAATCAGTCCCTTTAGGACTGTAGGTTTATTTAGTATAGATGTGTAAATGGTTTGTCCAGAGGACAAATCAGACTGTCCCAGCATAGCACTAAACCATGCCTTGTTGTTCAAACCTGTCTCATTTTTTGTAAACATTTAAATACAAGGTTAAACTCTCCAAGGTCACTATGGAAATATTGTGTGTGTTACTCAGGGCTAGATCAACAAAGATAAAGATACTTAGGTGCCTAACTCCAACATTTTCAAGACCACCTCTCAACTGCTGTGTAATCCTGTAGGTACCTAAATTTCCACCAGACAGCATGTGCAAAGCCCCTTAATTCCTGATGCCATTCTACAGCTAACAAGCTGCTTCAAGCCCAAGCTCACACTTGAGTCTCAGCACAATTCTCAGACTAGGGTGTTCCCCTGCCTATCTTGCCAGAGGAGCCAAATCTAATATGTGTTCTCAGAGCACACCTACCATCAGGATTCACAGGTCAGGAATTTTGTGCATTTGTACACATCCAGAATGCCTAGTGGTTAGAACACTCACCTGGAATGTGGGAGACCCAGATCAAATCCCTATAGTGCCTGATTTGGAGCAGGGACTTCAACTCAGGTCTTCCACCTCCCAGGCTATTTGATATAGAGCTCTGCAAACAACTGATTTTTTGGTTCACTGGCAGTTCTGAAGTATACACTTAAAAAAAATTCTACTTGATCAAAAACAAAAATAAATTCCAAAATTTTGGTGACCTGAAAAGTAAAAAAGAAAAAAAAATGTGGATTGAATAAAATGTTCTTTTTCAATATGAAATAAAATGTTGCATTTCAATTTTGAGCTTTTTAAAAAAAATAAAAATTGTTTTTAAGGAATTAGAAAGAAATGTTGAAACAAAAATAATTGCAATTCAGGAAAAAATAGTTTAAAAAATGTTGGAACAAAATGTTTCAAGATTTTTGGAATTTTTATTTGTTTTTTGACCAAGTCAAAGTGGCAAATACTGCATGAATTCCTGGAATGTTTTGGTTGACCTGAATTTGCAATTTTTGTCCCCCACTCCCACAAAAAAAATTGCCTAACTCTAAGTGGGTATTCTGTGGTAGATCTTTGTTACTTTCTCCTGTTGAATCTGCTCCAGTTGTATAAATCATTAAATAATTAATTGGGCCGGTACGAGACAAAGAAAGAAAATGTCTCTATAGTCCACTAGCAGACACTGAGCTGGAATGTGGAAGAATTAACTTCAAGGCTCTGCTCATTGAATATTTAATTATTTAAAGGTATTTACGCACTCAGCTCCCATTGAAATCAATGGAAATTAGGCACCTAAGTACCTTTAAAAGTCTGGCCCTTAAGAACTTCTGAAAATTGTACCAGTCAGGATTTTAGTCACACTCTGTATGTTTCCTTGTTGGGCACATTTAATTGAAACCTCTCCATTTTGTTTCTAAACCAGAAAAATGAAGATTTTAGGAAAGGGTTCAGGCTCCAGTCACTGCATATTAACCGCAATTTTAGCTCTTCACTTTTTGCACATACTGAACATCCTCTGAAGGAGAGAGCCCTAAGAGGTCAATAGGAAATATATTTGTAAACAGTCAAGAATGTTCTGTGCATCTTTTTATTTTAATAATCTTTTCATTCCCAATCACAAGAGAGTAAGAATGTTGCATTTACTAGCATTGTCCCTCCTGACCAAAAAAAAAAAAAAATAGCTGAGACTCTCAGAAAAATAGCATCATTCATTGTATCTGAATTGGGAGAGAAGGAACTGAATCAAAAGCACCAGAAGATCTCTCTATACTTAAAAAAAAAAAATTGAACACAGATAACAAGATAAAAAAAAACTCAGAGAGCACCAGGGGAAAAGGAGGGCAGTGTGTGGTGGGTGAACTGGAAAACAATCTTTTCTAACACTGTTTGGAAAACCAATGAGGAACTACTCTAGAGGTGCTGAACCTTCAGGAACAAATTTGGACCTCAGCACAATGACTGAGCTAGGGGAAAAAAGCATCAGATGTTATGAAATGATGCCCTTTATGAAAACAGGACACTCTTAGAGAAGAGAATCTCCATTGTTATTTGCCCAGATGTACTTTACTTACCCACATATTGGTAACTATTTTACCAACAGCCATGAAGAGAATACCTCAGAAGGGGGGGAGGGGGATCTTCTCCCATTCAGCATGTGGTGCCATCTTCCAAGATGTTACGTTTAATTGAGTTCCCGTGCTACAGAGACTACGATCCATTTAACTTGAGAGGATCACAGTGCATTACCAAAAGTGTATATTAGAGATAATGTAGTGGTCACCTGTGAAATGGGGTTGAGAAGCTGTTAAAAAAAATAAAAAATAAAGAACAGTTCATAAAAGATAATCATCAAATCAGAGAGAGAAATCTAGAAGTCTAAAATAATTCTGAGAATGATCAAAAATAAAATTCTACTGCAAGTGTATTATCAAGCACATTGGTTTAGTCATATGAAACAACATTCTGTATAAAAATGAGATCAGTCCTCCTTATGGCTCAGGCAAGAATCAGTGAAAGTACGTTTAATCAGTGTAATTGATTATAAATTACAAGAAAGACAGCCAGAGTATAACAAGCAGCTGCAGTGAATCTATGAGATGGAAATGAAATGATGCCTACAGGTTACTGCATGCTTCATAAAAGTTATTTATAACACCTATTTTTATTAAAGCCAAACAAAAATAAATTAGCCTAATCTACCCTTGTAATAAATTGACTGTGCCAAGAGAACTGGTTCAATGAACGGGTTTATTGCATTTTTGGAGGGTGTGAGGATGTGGGATTTTTAATTAATACATTGTATGCCATGAGAACATTAGGAAATACACCACATACTTACCCTAGTTCAGTTATTCTGATGAGGATACAAACCAGTTCTGCATATTATGGATAATGTAAACCTTTATCTTTCAAAATCAGGTCTTAGAGGAAAGTAACTTAGTAAAATTTCATAATACACTACAACCTCGGTTATCCAAATTTCAATTATCCAAAACAGGTCTATGACATCTATTAATTACACTGAAAATTCCCTGAATGATCTACAACCTGAGAAGCATCAGCATAGGAGACAACAAACAGAGCTGAAAGCCAGGGAGTCTACAGAGAGACATGTTGGAGAAGGAAAATAAGTGCCTATTCCTTAGGGACAGTGAGGGACTTCTTAAAAGTGTGTTTGTTTGTTTGCTTGCCAGCTTGTTTTCAGTTTGAAAAGTCTGGTAAGGGGAAAATGTCTTGTGAGAGAAACTAAGCCTTTGATCAAAGCTGAATCTTGATTACGGGTCATGGCTTCCTTAATCAGCAGACCTATAAAGGCAGCAAATGGCACTGGAGGAAGCAACAGCTAAAATTAGGGTAGTTTGTAAGGGAAGTTTGGAGGAGGGTTGTGTGTTTGTGTTTTTTTCTCCTTCTGGACAGGTGTTTAGGGGTGAAGGCTATAACAGCTATAAAGCCGGCAGTGGTAGTGACCCAAGGAATGGAAGAGGCAATGAAGATGACTGGATGTATAAACTGGGGGATGTACTTTATCCAGAGAGGATATCTGTAAGGTGCTTTGTTTGTATGAAGTGCTGCCTGATAGATCTGATGGTAGAGAAGAGTTGAGATTTGGAGATGCAGCTAGAAACTATGGTTGAGTTTCTAAGTGGAATTGAGTGGATGATGGAGGGAAGGAGAGAGGAGGCAGAAGGGTAATATCAAGACTTGCAGGGGCATGCTGGACCAGAGAACTGTGAGGGTAGACTGCTGGATTAAGAAAGTGGTCAGTGGAAACATGTGACTATAAAAACAAGGCAAAGGAAAAGACCAGCTAGTGAAGGGGAAATAGAGATGAAGAATAGGTATGCTGAGGGAAAATGAAGGGGAGAGGCAGGCAATAACAGAATATGGGCAAGTAAGGAAGAAGAGAAGATCAGCAAGCCCTACAAAAAAAAGGGAAAAGACAATGACATAGACAGAGTTCGGACCCCCAGAAGGAAAGACGATGACTCACAGAAAATTTCGAGTGAGAAAAGATGACAAGAAGACTTGCGGTCAGAAAGAACAGAAGGGTGAAGGCAAGAGAATGGCACTAAAGGCAGGTCTGCGTGATTGTGGACTCCCTACTAAGAAGAACAGACATGCCTGTCATCAAAGCTGATCCGGAGAATGGAAGAGTGTGCTGTCTGCTGGGAGATGCCATTTTAGATTTAGTATTGGTAAGTAGCAAGAACCTCATAGAAGAACTGATTATAGAGGACAACCTTGGTTCAAATGATCATGAGTTAATTCAGTTTAAACTAAATGGAAGGGTAAATAAAAATAGGTCTGCAGCTAGGGTCATTGATTTCAAAAGAGTAAGAGTAAAAAATTAAGGGAATTAGTTAGGGAAGTGGACTGGACTGAAGAACTCAAACCACCACGTAAAAATAAAATAATATCTAATGGATGTTTGTGCTATTTTTTGGAAACCATTCTCATTTTAATGGAAATACTACACGAGAAATATAGATCTGACAATTCATGTGTATTAGTGGCTTAAACTTGCAAAGGACAACAGCATGCCACCCTCCTTTCATAAATGTGATGGCACCTGACAGAATTAAATGGATTGTAATCAGGATTAAAAAATAAAAGAAAAAAATGGGAACCAAAAAGAGTTTTATATTCAGATGTATTGAAGAATGGAAATTGCCACTTCCTGCGATACATAATTATTCAGGGACTTCCCTGACTAAGCAACGTGGAACCTTTTGAGAGAATTCCAATCCTTGTTTTCTACTAAAATCTTTCCTTTTAAGATTAAATGACTACATGTGCTAATTTTACCAGACCATCTTGTTTTACACATGGTGGTCGGATGTTCTTTTGGTACACCTGAAAGGTCCCAGTTTTTAATGTCATCAAACAAAATTTTGGATTTTATATGACTGCAGAATGTTGGCTCACAATGAGTCAGATTCACGCTGTGTTTATCAGGCACAGTCTAGTGGAATGAGCGTTCACTGTAATGAACAGTAATGAACAGAGTGAAGAGGGAAAAAAAAGGCAAATGAGTGTAGCCACTACCAAAGTTGTTCTTTTGCTCAAAGTGAATGTTAAAGGCTTCATTCAGTATTGCATGATACACTCATTCAGAATGCTGTTTCTTACGAAATTCCTTCACTCTGAAAAATATGCATGTTATTGCTGAGTGAGAACTGACAGTAGTAACACCAGCACACTTATCTTTGGGCTGAGTATTTTGCCACCCTGAAAATGTTGCCACAAAATTGTTCTAAATTTTGATTTTGAAAATATGGTCACCTTATCCTATGAACTTTATATTATTATAGCATTTCTGTCACAGTCTCACATTTGGGGTAGTGAAGAGTGGCACTCTCCCAGGTGAAACTGTGGGGAGATAGTTTGCACTTGCCTGATTAACAATCTGGGGAAGTTTTGTATGCATATGAGCTGTCCCCTCTGCTCCACAAAGTAGTTTGTCTCCTGTGTGGTGGCAGCCCCACTCTGACAGCCATGACCCTGCCTCCTCCCTTCACCCCTTTTATTTCCCTTTCTTATTGGTCCCTGGGGGGAGAAGAAGCCAACAGTCCCTGTTCTCTCTCCAAGCACAAGGTCTGATTTTGTGGGAGGCCTTTATGCACAAGGGAGGGGGAGGCTTCTTGCAATTGTCTCCATCCCTGTGTGGCTCAGCAAGCACCTCTTGCAACCTGGCCCTATATAAAGTCAAAATTCTCTCTAATCACTTTCCATAGTACAATATACTTCACTTAAGGGGAACGCACTCAGTCAGGATGGCCACTTAACTGGGACTTCTTGCAAGGCACCAATTTATCCCAATAGTAATAACTGCTGCTTAATTGGAATGAGATTAGCATAAATTCCACCTTCTAGGAATGCAGTCAACTGGTGCCAAGCAATAGCGTGGTGCTCAGTTAGGCGTTTAATCAGTGTGAAATTCTGAGCTCGTGTCTTTTAACAATAAGTCAGGATATCAATACTAATATAATGAATACTACTCATCCTTACGACTTACAACGTATGTTATATGTTCAAAGCACTGTACAAACATCATTTTACAGACAGAAGTTACCGTATAAAGACTGAACAAAGAAGCAGAAATACAGATCTAATGAAAATGAGAAGCAATTAGTATCATTCAGAGTCTTGTGGTTATACTGAGATGACAAATAACTACAGACATATTGTTTGCCAAGTATAACCCAGAGGCCAGAGTCAACTGCTCCGTAGGTGGGCAGCCCTCCATACTACTTTAGCCCTGTAGTGGAGATGGAGCAGCCCCACAAAGGGGCCTCCATATCCTCAGTATGCTTCAAGGGAGGGTCGACACACTAGGAACAGTAGGCCAGCAAGGAGGGAAGCAATGGGGTGAATATTTGTATGGAGCTAGTGGCCCTAACACTTCTCACAAATGGCACAAAGAGGCTGGGACATCTTGGCCCCACGCTGCAGACGTAAAACTAAGGCTCCACCCACTGCCCATTTTTTCACAGTGCCTGCCTACCACCAACAAGATCCAGTGTCTGGGAAGACTTCACAGATGTGCATGGTGGGTGATGGGTTTATACCCCTCTGGGCAACTGTACAGGACAGGCCACATTCTTGCCCTCAAGCTTTATGAGAATGTAGTGAATGGCACTTGCCTTTTCTCTGTGTGATCATGCATTCAACTTTCATATTCATGAGAACTGTGCTACCTACTGAGGGTAGTATATAATCACAGAGCCAAGCCATGTAATGGGTTCATAACAAGGGTTTTAATGCACTTGAACACATGGTGCAATAATACAATATAAGAAGGCCTGAAATTGCTGTAGCTGGATTCCATGATACCAAACTATTTTGACCAAATATCAAGGCACTGCTTCACATTAAATCAGTCTCACCTCAGGCCACCATCAATGTTGCTGCATATATTGAAGTATCCTCCCATCCATCCATTCATCCCATGCTTATTATTGTAGTGTCTGAGTCCCATCAAAGGCAAAGATACTAATAGCTGACATCCCTCTTCTTCCCCTCTCCCATTTCCCTCTAAGAGATCGCTTGTCATCAAATTGACCCTAAGAGTAGGAATCCAAGGCTGTTTGGAACCCTTCACTTTACAACAACTCTACCCTGCCAGAGGACCAACTTGTCTTTCATAATGTGAAAAACAAGAGCATCAAGTTACTTTAATGTTAGAGAAAAATTCAGATTTCTGAAGATTCGCCAGAAAAATGACACCACATCAATGCCACATGCATTGATTTTGCTGGGTTTTGTTTTAACTTAAATTTAAACAGTGAACTTCACTGCAGCTAGTACATAATGAATCAATGTCATCCATAATGATATATGTAGGCTGACAACAGGAATATAGCCAGGAAAGCTTTTTTTATTTTCACCCTTCCTCCCTTTCTTGTGAATGCCTTGGTGTAAATTCTTTTACAGCAGGTATTCAGGTCAAACTTGTATTTCACAGGTAACTAGTTCTTATATGTAAGCTGTGATTATTTTAACAAGATTGATCGAATGTAAGAAAATGTAAGCACCACTTCCTGGACAAATCTTATAAACCACTTTCAGCTATGCAAAAATCACTTCATTGTAATGGTTTTCTTAGTCATATCTGTCAAATCAAATCCCTTCTGGATGCATTTAATACTATGGAACAACAATGCCCTTTGAAAGCATGCAGGTATATACATGCTTTATAGTGAATTTCATCCAGATTTTATCCAGTGTATACTACATAAAATACATTAATACAAAAATTGGTCAGATTAAAAAGTTAATGGGTTGAACACCAATGCCAAGACCTGCTCTGTGGCCTTTGTCCAGGAAAAAAACACACTGTCATTAGAGAAGACAGAATATCACCAGATTATGCTCTTATGGCCAGGGTTACATTTCACATTAAAGTTCTATTCTATTCTATATAAATTCTTATACCACGATCATCACTGTAGCATCTGAGGACAGGATTCACAACAGGGACTTAGGTGACTAACTGCCACTTTTGGCACCTAAGTCCAATATTTAGGCACCACAGGCATTCACAAAGCCCCTGTTCAGCTGCTGCCTAACTGTATGTATCTAAGTTTCCACTGTTAATTCCCAAAGGCACCTAAATGTTGGTGTCTGGGCATGTGCACAGCTGCCTAAGTCCTGATGCTGCCCAACAACTCAGAGCCTAACCCAAGGCTAAACCCGAGAGGGATTCACAAAGTAAACATTCTCCAATCTAGCTTGCCTTTTGGGCCCAATCTGTTAGATGTGCTCAGAGCAGGTCAAACAAAAAGTAGGGAGGTAGCAAATTTATGTTTTCCTCTGCCCACCAGAATCTTGCTCAAATTCAGCTTCAACCAGCTGTTCATCCATGTACTGATCTTTGTCCAAGCACTGGGCCATCATGGTGGAGTGATGTGATCATATGTGGTGAAGGATATGTAAAGGATATGTAGAGGATTGCTCATTGGAGCTATGCCATCAGCAATGAAGGCTTGTCAGAAATATCACCTTGGGCATTATGTGAGGTGGACAGATCCAACATGACCCCTGAAAATGATGGCTAACACAAGTGGCAAAGATGCAGGGTAATGGCTGCACCTAGCTACCCGAGGCGAAGGAAGTTGCTCAGAAAGACCCAACGGCTCGGGTCGCACAGCGTGAAGCCAGTACTGGTAAACCAGGAAAGAGATAGCATTACTGCACCTCCGTCTCATCCCAGTGGGATGAGGTATTTCCCAGGATAATCGTTCGCTCTTGTTTTTTTGACCATCAGTAACCTAGTACTCAGCACCAGGGTTAAAGCCCCTGCCTTACTTTCAGTTCTAGATGCCTTGTTGCTGTTGTCTCCCCTTGGTGCATCTATGATGGATTTGTGCCAAAGCCCGCCTGGGGATGTGCATCCTCTGATGTCAGCAGGCATGTCTGCAGTACATTGTGACAATGCATCCAATTGTATCTGGGATCTCTGATAGTCCACCAAAACTGCAACTTGGAATGTTGCAACTCTTCACAGGCATGGTCATCAGGTTGCTGTCTCAAGTGAAATGGACCATCTTGGTAGATCAATCATAGGACTAACACAAGCAAGGCTGATAGATCATGGATGTCAAAAGGCGGAAGATTCTTTACTTCTGTATTCTGGCCACCCCACCCATTTATATGGGGTAGCACTACTATTGTGAGGCAAGGCCAAGTCCTCCCTGACAACCTACACACCCGTGTCTCCTCGTTTACTTATTGCACATCTTAAACATGGGCACAGTTACCTCACTATCATAGTGGTCTATGAGTCGACAGAGAATCTGTTGACTTTGTTAAAGATCATTTCTACAATCAATTGGAACATCTAGTATGCACAATCCCTCCCCATGATAATCTCATGATCCTGGGTGACCTAAATGCAGTTACTGGCTCCCTGCAAACTGGGTTTGAACAGACCATTAGTCATTATGGTTCAGGCACACCCAATGATAACTCTCGCCACTTGCTTACATTCTGTGTCTCCCAGAATTTTTCCATTCTTGGGTCATGGTTCAAGCGGCGACACATACACCAGATGTCATAGATCTCTCATGATGGCGTCACTCAGAAGGAGTTGGATCACATCATTATATGCGATAGGTGTCTCTTCACCTCCTGTAGAGTATATTGTGGTACAGAATGTACGGCGAACACAGATCACCATCTAGTGGTTGCAGGTATGGTGTTGATGCTCCAACAAGCAGGTAAGCGCTCTGCAATGATGAAGAAGTTTGATTTCGATGCACCCCGTATGCCAGGTTTAGCCAACAGGTTTTGTATTGACGTCAGCAACAGATTCTCAGCTCTAGCTAATCTGCCAGATGACATGGAGGTTGCCTGGTCCCTGTTCACTTCCACCCACAACCAATCTGCTGAGCAGTCGATTGACTATACGCATCCAGCATGCCAACCATGCCAATCGAAGGAGGCCTTCCAAATAAATAAATTGAAGTCCACAGCCAGCCAGCGTGGTGATAAGCACACTCAGCTGAAGCAAAAATTTAACACCCTGGCACTCTGTGATCGCGAGGCATATTATAACCAAGTGGCGAATGATGTTGAATTTGGCTTAGCCAGGGATGACTTGAAGCCAGCATTCCACGCCATTCACAACCTCAGTGGTCAAGAGGTAGTCACTACAAATGGCATCTTGAATGACGTCCAAGGCTAGCCATGTAAATCGGATGATGACATTCTCTCATGGTGGGTGGAACATTATCACAGTGTTCTGAATCATCCTCCAGCTGCCATTTTTCTGAGCTGGATGATCTGGCAGTCACTACGGTTCCGGATCCAGACATTTGTATTGATCCACCAACATTGGATGAAGTGAAGTGTGCCATCTCTAAACTGAAAATGGACGCAGCGCCAATACTGATGGCCGGAGCAGCTCTATGTTTTTTGCTGCCTCAAGCACGGCAGTCAGGCGGTCTTTGGTGGCACGCCTGCGGGCGGTCCACCCGCCGCCAAATTACCGCCAAAGCCATGGGACCGGCGGACCTCCTGCAGGCATGCCGTCGAAGGCTGCCTGACTGCTGCCCTCACAGCGACCAGCAGGCCGTCCCTCACAGCTTGCTGCCCCAGGCACGCGTTTGCTGCGCTGGTGCCTGGAGCCACCTCTGACTAATGGCATCCCCTCAGAGCTGCTAAAATGTACTATTGATCCTGTAGCAGAATCACTTCTGGCCATCTTTCATTTGATGTGGAGAACTGGAACCCTGCCAACTGCCTGAAGGATGGTATTGTGATCTCACTCTATAAGGGCAAGGGACTGTGCAGTGAATGTAAGAGCTACAGCCCGATCAGCTTGCTTTCCATTCCAGGGAAGGTGTTTGCACATGTTTGGTAACATGCCTGGAGCCTTTGCTACATTGGAAGCATCGTCCCCAACAGTCAGGCTTTACAAGGAACAGGTCCACATTCGACGCCATTTTGGCCCTTCGCTTGTTGTCCGAGATACATTGTGAGTTCAGGAAGCCCCTGCAGATAGCATATGGTGATCAATTTCACGGTCATAGGTGTGGTTAGACAATCGGCTGCATGTGTGTGTTTTCCCTGTGTGCTGCCCCAGCTCTGCGCAGACAGACAGCACAGCAGACCACAAGTGAACCGCTCAATGACCACAAGATCCATTAAGGTACAAAGGCACTAGGCCAGGTTTATTGTCGACAAAGCATGGTAATAGCACCTGGCAAACTCTACAAAGATACTAAAAGATATATGCCCATGACAATGGATGCAGCTCAATGAATTTCCATTCCCTCCTCGGCTGGACCAAGACACTCTCTCAGAGATACCTTTTTATACCCTGATGCAAACAAATTACGTACTGCCCCTCTGACATAGTTAGTTACTCCCCCCTGATGTGGCTAGTTATCATCCATCTCCTGGTACATGTTGGTTTGATTAAAACATTTCTATTCATCACACTGTCATCCTGACCTTATCTTTTAAGGGTCAGTGTCTTCCTGTTATCTTTGGGGAATTTTTTTTTGTACCATTCTTGATATCAGAATGTTCTGGTACCATCCTTCTGAAATGTGTTTGCGTAAGTACTCTGTGCCTAGCACTTTTTAGGAGTGTGTGTTACTGCAATATCAGCTCTGTTCTTGCCAAATTCTGTGAACTTGCAAGCAGGCAAAGCCTGACATTTGCTCACAGCCTAACTTTTGCTAACTTGACTTTATATCAGCAAAGCTTGCCCACTACTTTAGCTCAGGCCTCTAATACAAGGGCTTATATCTCAGGCTCTCTTCCTACTACAATAGGATTTTAAAAATCGTAAATTTCATGATTTCAGCTATTTAAATCTGAAATGTCATGGTGCTGTAATTGTAGGGATCCTGACCCATAAAAGAGTTGTGGGGGGGGGTCACAAGATTATTGTGTGTGGGGGGGGTTGTGGTACTGCTGCTAGTGGCAGCGCTGCCTCCAGAGGTAGGAGCTGGAGAGTGGTAACTGCTGGCCAGGAGCCTAGCTCTGAAGGCAGAGCCACCACCAGCAGCAGCGCAGGAGTAAAGGTGTCATTGTAAGGTATTGCCATCCTTATTTCTGCGCTGTTGCCTGCAGATCTGGGTCCCTCAGTCAGCAGCCGCCACTCTGCAGCTGCCTTGTTCTGAAGGCAGCAACACAGAGGTAGAGGTGGCATGGTATTGTACTGCCACTCTTACTTCTGCGCTGCTGCTGGCAGGGCACTGCCTTCACAACTGGGCGCCTAGTCAACAGCCACCACTCTCCGTCTGCCCAACTCTGAAGGCGGTGCAGAAGTAAGGGTGGCAATACTTCAACCCCCCAAAATAACTTTGTGACTCCCTCCCCCCGCAACTCCCTTTTGGGTCAGGACACCCAATTTGAGAAATGCTGGTCTCCCCCTGTGAAATTGGTATAGTATAGGGTAAAAGCACACAAAAGATCAGATTTCACAGTCTGTGATGTGTTTTTCATGGCCGTGAATTTGGTAGGGCCCTAGTTATAGATGGTTATAAGAACATCAATATAAGGTGCTACAGGACACAGTTATTGGAAACCTACTGACCCTTTAAACTCTACAATGACCTATAATAATTAATCATCTGCTAAAACAGCTATTAATCATTTATCAACTCTTTATAAACCATTTACAAATGGAATCTTAGTACAATCTTAGTATAATTGTGACTAGGATGGGGTCAAGTCATTTCAATCAGCTGACAAGGATTAAACTACTGTGTGTTAATGGAATACAGGGTGTCCCCGGTATACGCCTCCCTCTTATCCATCGTTTCACGTATCTGTCGCTCATCAATAGGGGAACATGTTTCGATTCACGTCAGTCCCGATTTGCATATCCGTCATTTGCAACTTATGCTCTTCAACTTTTGTGTTGCTTTTCTGTGGGTGCTTAAAACTTTCCGGCAGCCAGTGTCCCCTCTCTACTCCCAGCACCTCCCGTCCATGCCCCATCTGATCAACTCCTTCCTCTCCCTCCCAGTGTCTCCTGCACGCTGCTGAACAGCTGTTCCGTGGTGTGCAGAAGGTGCTGGGAGGGAGGGGAAGGAGCGGGGACAGGGCATGCTCAGAGGAGGAGGCAGAACTGGGCAGGACAAGGCAGGGTGGAGGGGTGGGAAGAGGCGGGGCAGTGGTGGAGGGAAGGTGGGAAGAGGTGTGGCAGGCCATGAGTACTGTACAGTACTACCCATCATGAGTGCAAAACACATTCAAAGTGTTAACAGTGGGCCTGTGTCTAAGAGGCAACATAAAAGTGTAATATTAGAAGTAAAATTAGATGTTATAAAGCATATTGAAAGAGGTGAGCATGCAGCTGACGTCGTATTCTCAGTTTGCCTGCTACAATGGTATGCATAATTTTTAAGAGTGCTGATCGAATTTGTGAAAGCACTAGAAGTGCTACAAAATTGTCATCGATGAAGATAAAGAAACAGAGAAGCAATACAATGGAGAAGATGGAATGTTTGCTGGATGATTGGATTGATGACCTCCATCAAAAGAAAACTCTTGTGAGTTTAAGCTTGATTCAGGAGAAGGACAAAAGCCTGTATGATGATTTAAAGGAAAGAGCAGGAGAGAGCTCAACAGCGAAAAAGGACACCTTCAATGCTAGTCGTGGGTGGTTCCACAGATTCCAGAAGCATGCCAATCTACATAACGCAAACTCATAGGAGAAGAGGCTAGTGCAGATGAAGAAGCAGCTGAAATGTTTCCTAAGCAGCTAAAGAAAATTGTTTCAGAAGGTGTCTACTGTCCAAAACAAGTTTTTAACATCGATGAGACGACCCTTTACTGGAAGAAGATGCCAACGAGGACTTATATTTCTTGTTACAAGAAGACTGCTCCGATGTCTCAAAAGACTACTTAGCCCTTTTGCTTGGGGAAACTACAGAAGGCAATTACAAGTTGAAGCCCTTGCTTGTCTACCACAGTGAAAACGCAAGAGTAATGAGGGGCTATGTCAAGTCTCGTCTCCCTGTAATTTGGTAGTCGAACAGAAAGGCCTGGATAACACACAATATTTTAGACCATGCTGTCCCTGAATTTAAGGTTTACTGTCAGAAGGAAAATTTGGCCTTTAAGATTCTCCTTCTGGTGGACTATGAAGTGCCCATGAACTGGACTATGAAGCCCTCTGCCTGAACAGCAAGATCCTATTTTTGCCACCCAACACCACATCACTGCTACACCATATGGGCCAAGTTGTAATGGCCACGTTCAAGGCTTATTACCTACAGAGAACATTCTCCATGCTGATTAAGGAGATGGAAGGTGAAGGAAAGCCCAGTGTAAAGGAGTTTTGGAAGTCCTACAACATCTTGAATAGCATGGAAAACATTGACACATCGTGGTAGGAGGTCACTTCACAATATATGAATGGCATTTGGCGCCTTGCATGGGCAGATGCTGTCCACATCTTCATGGGATTTGATGCCGTTCCTGCTCTCCAGCAAGAAATTGTCAAGTTGGCGAAGGATGTCAGCTTCAAGGAGGTGGAGGTGGAGGAGGAGGAGGAGTTGTTGGAGTCCACGTTGTTGGAGTCTCACGTTGGAGTCTCACGCTGGACCAATAATGGATATCCAAAGAAAGCAAGGAAGACAATGATGTAGGGCAGGAAGGAGGAGTCTGACGACAAGGAATCTCTCTCGTTTCTTTGGATTGCTGGATGAGATGACGGAAATCATACAGACCGGTGATCCTCTTCATGAATAGTCTGCCAAAGTCTCCAGGGCGCTCAGTGATGCAGTGGCTTGCCACAGGGAGCTCTATCATTCAAAGATTCATCAGGAGAGCAGACATCGCCATTTTTAGGACTTCTGCAACCGAAAAGCCAGCCATGGAAAAGCCCAACCCAAGAAAACCCAGCTGCCAGCCCCACTCCCCCCAAGGTAAGCGTAATTGACACTGTTTTATATTATTTATTAAAATGTTCTGTGTGTTTGAACGGTAGGGTTCTACGTTATTTTATTCAATGTGTGTAAAATGTGTACTGTATAACCTGTCATGAAAAGGTACACTGTTTAGGCGAAAAGAGCATTGTCATAAGTGAGTGTGGTGATGAGGTGGATGCATCCCCCCTTATTCCATTATTTCTCATGGGGAAAAATTCCCCGGTATCCATCGTTTCAGTATCTGTCGCACAACCCCGATGTATACTGGGGGCCCACTGTACAAAATATTATGAATCACTGATGCACCAAATTACCAAACTTTTGAATGAACTTGTTCTGGCTATATTTTTTTCAATGACCCAATCTCCTCTGAAGCTACTCATCCTCATCACTTTCTTGTATACAAGGCACATAAGGCTTACTACCTGATTTTAAGTCCATTAAGACCCAATAAACTGATTTTATTGAATAAATTTAAACAAACCAAGACTGTATGTTTAAGAAGCCTCCACTGAATTTCTAGTTTACATAATGTAGTGATGAATTAAGAGCTTATCTTCTGTCCTCTAATATCCAGGGTAAGGTTAGTTAAATGTCAGAGTTGTGTCTCAGATCACGTAAACCCATTAAACCATTTATTTTCAAATGGTTTGCTTTTTATGTAAATAGTATCCCATATTTTTGTGACTTTGTGGGACAAACCCCAAGATACCATAGTTCAAAAAGAGGGCAGTGTTAGATAACCTTCCACTGACTGTAAGCAGAGTATTCATGGGGAAAGAAACTAACAGTGTTGGATAAAATCTTAAGAGAGTAGAGCCCACAGAAACACTTACATGCAAAATTGTTGAATTGTTTTTTCTATAATTAACTACAGTAAAACAGAGGTGTTAATGCTACAATAATATGGGATTAGATTGTGCCATAGACACAGCTCTATCTAAGGGGCAGTACCTGGCTTTGGGTTGCAGAAGGAACTCAGGATAGGAATTGTAACTGAGAGTCACAGTCCATAGATTTTAAGTCCAGTAAGGACCATTATGGTCATCTAGTCTGATCTCCCTGATCCACCTTTGCTCCAGGGGGAAGCAATCTACTACTGTCCCTGTTTGTGGAGGAGGGTGTTGTATGGGGAGGAGAGAAATCTTATTCCCTCTATGCTTCTGTGGGCCCATGTAGGGCCTATAGACCTAACCTAATCTAAAATCTTGTTTTGAATGATCAAGAGTTAGAGACAAAAATGATATGTGTTTATTCCATTTTTTTTCCACTGAGGAAGTGGGGCGTGGGGGGATTGTGTGTGTGTGTGTATAATCTTCAAGACATTTCTAAAATAGAGAGACATTGACTATCACCCAACAAACCTACCCACAATTTTTTCACATCTACATAACTCTTTCATATCCAAATCTATCCATATAATCTTAGCATGCACCTATCCATCTCCATTTGTTTTCCTCCATCTTCATTAACTGAACCAGTGCTGACCTCTTTTCACAACAACTATGGCATGTGTTGCTCATTCCACAGTTTGTGCAACATGCTTCTTGTTTAATATAGAATAGGAAAACAATATTATGGATATCAGATATTCATGATTATGTGAAAAAAAATTATTTCACTTTGGGAGAAAGACTCTGAAGACTGATAGAAAATGGCATTGTGAGGATCCACATATATTGATTTTAATTACCTCCATTGCTCAGTTTACTATTAATTACATTTTTTCTAACTTCAAATGTATCTTGGAATCTGAGAGACAGGCTGTTTTTTGTGGTTCATGATTCATAACCAATATTAAAGATTCTGCAGGTCAAATTCTGCTACAGTTAACCCATTCTGTTCAAATTCTGCCTGCCTTAATTTATTGAGGTTGCGTAAGTATAACTGAGGAGAGAACTTGGGCCCCGCAATTAAAATGTAGAGCCAAATCATCCTCCAATGAGGTTATTCCCATGTAAAGGATTGACAATGCTTGTAAAGATCCACAATTACCCCATTGAACACACATGCAGAAAAGGTTTCCTTTATATTCCATACGACATTTCCATAATAATTATTTGCTATAAATTTAAAAGTCACAAAATGTATACACGAATATCTTGCTAATTAGAACCCACAACAGGAAGAAGCACTGCAAATTATTGAATTTTGTGAATTAGCAAATGAGTAAGTATTCTTAAAAAGCAACAATATCTCACCAAATGGTGCTTTTTGTCTTTGTTGTTGTTTTTGTAATTATTTGGGCAACTGTAGTTCAGTTTTAGCAATGTAGAAAAAATACTTTAGAATACACCTTTACCTCGATATAACGCTGTCTTCGGGAGCCAAAAAATCTTACCATGTTATAGGTGAAACCACGTTATATTGAACTTGCTTTGATCCACCAGAGTGTGCAGCCCCACCCCACCCCCAAAGCACTGCTTTATATCTGAATTCATGTTATATCGGGTGGCGTTATATCGAGGTAGTGGTGTACGTCATAAAAATCATGAAGTTCAAGCCTTTGCTACTAAGTCTTTTCTGAGTGGTGGAGAGAAAAGGCCTTGTTTATGTGTGGATCACATTGTATTTTTATTGATTTTATTGACTGTGTGATTGCATTTGATCTCTCTCTTGTTATATTTGCCTCACTAAGTACGTCGAAAGGAAAACTGTGTGTTCCTATAGTTCAAGATTTTATGGCTATTTGTTAGATTTCTTTACTGCAAAGAATGTTATAAAATGCAGTTTATGAGTGATTTCTATATTTGGAGATTTATATTCAGTAGTAATTAAAGATTGTTTGGGGATTTTATACCTGTGTTTATCTTAATTGTGTGTGCTATGAAGAATGACCGATGAAATTCAAACATACAATGTCCTTCTATGCTAGAGTCTTCCAAATTATGTTAAATCATTTCAAAGAAACCATAAGATCAAGCTGTAAATAAAAATTATTCCAAATAAAAATGCACCTCATAGAGAAAGCACTTACAGTATATTTCACTGGTAAAGTGCAGAACCCTTTTATTTATTAATGTAGGTGGGTGAACCTCAAATGATTTGGTTCATTTCAAATCAGGTTTCAAAAATGTGGATGCTTATTGATGCAGAAATCACTGGGTGAAATTCTATGGCTTGTGCTATGAAGGAAGTCAGAGTAGATGGTCATAATTTTCACTTCTGGACTTAAAAATCTATGAATATGTCTGAATGCAGTTGGCTACAAGTCTCAAAACAGCCAGGTTCAAGAGATTTCCTACACTTCCTGGTTTGGTCTCAGCAAATTTCTTATTGGAGTGTACAGCACTGTGCTATAGTCTTCCATTTGCAGCTTTGGTATTACAGTATTTCCATTTCCAGTGATGGCAAAGACCAGAAAGGTTTAATTTTGGATCAGATACTTAGGGCTAGTCTTCTCATACAACACTACAGCTTTAGTGAAGACATCACTAAGCCAATGGGAGAGCTTCTCCCAGTTGCATAGTTATTCCACCTCCCCAAGATGTGGTAGCTACATTGATGGGAGAAGTTCTTCCACCACATAGCGCTGTCTATCCGGAGGGGTGGGGGTCAGGTTAGGTCGTTATAACTACATTGCTCGGAGGTGTGGATTTTTCAAATCCCTGTGTGATGTAGTTACATCAAAATAGCGTAGTATAGCCCTGGCCTTAGTTGCTGTTAATTGGCATAATGCTATTGACTTCAGGGTATGTAATATATACATTTGCAGTGAGATGTCAAAGGAGCTCCATTATTTTACATCAGTTGCAGCACTGGCCTTCTTATTTTATCCAAACCTGTCTTTCCTTCCCTAATATTTATCCAAGTCACTGATATAATGTTGTGATTATGTTACAAGTGATAGGATAACCTGATTGAATTACACATTACTGATCTTTTGGATGTGATCAATAGGATGGTATGGCTGATGTAGTTGCAGAGTTTGTATAACAAAGGCATTGTCTATGTAAACTGGCAAATTATGAGTATTAGAGCTCTGGCTGTTCAATGAGAAGCTCAAATTTCTCTCTTTTCTCCCCGATTTATAAATTATGTATCACTTTTCTAAGACCTATCTGCAAACTGTTAGAGGCCACCTCAGAGTGTTATTATACTGCTGCTGATGTACAAGCTCTGCGCTGTGGGACTTTGTAGAGACAGGAACATTCCAATGATGCTCACAAACATGCTTTCTGTCACAGCTTTCTCTAAATGGCTGTCTCTGATATTATCAGAATTTCAAACAAAAATCATTACAAAATTACAAAATGGCTGTAAAAAGAATAAATATATTTTCCAGTTTTGCTTTTCTATATGCTGTGGTAATTAACCACTAAATTCCAGAATTTCAGCAATGGAATTGTCATAATATAGCTGTTCAAAATCCAAGCAAGTCTCTAAAACAAAAACCTACCTTCAAGGAAACAAAGTGTATGTTGAGTGGGGCCCACAAGGATCTCTCCAGGGTCCAGTTCTAGTCATAGAACTAGTCTTGTAAAGTTTGTAGACAATTCCAGGCTGGGACAGGTTGCAAGCACTTTGGAGGACAGAATTCAAAATGATCTTGACAAACTGAAGAAATGGTCTGAAATAAACAGCAGTAAATTTAATAAGGACACATGCAAAGTACTCCGCTTAGAAAGGAATAATCAATTGCACATACACAAAATGGTAAATGACTGTCTAGGAAGGAATACTGCGGAAAGGATCTGGGGGTTAGAATAGATCACAAACTAAATAGGAGTCAACAATGTAATACTGTTGCAAACAAAGCAAATATCATTCTGGGATGTATTAGCACAGGAGTGTTGTAAAGAAGACATTAGAAGTAATTCTTGCACTCAACTCAGCACAGATAAGGCCTCAACTGGAGTTCTGGGCACCACACTTGGGAAAGATGTGGACGAAGGGAAAAAAGTCCAGAGAAGAGCAACAAAAATTATTAAAGGTCTAGAAAACATGACCTAGTAGGAAAGATTGAAAAAAATGGATTTGTTTAGTCAGGAGAAGAGAAGAGTAAAAGGGGCACAATACAGTCTTCAAGTACATAACAGGTTGTTATAAAGAGGATGGTCATAAATTGTTCTCCTTATCCACTGAGGACAGGACAAGAAGTAACAGACTTAAATTGCAGCAAGGGAAATGTAGGTTAGACATTAGGAAAAACTTCCTAATTATAAGGGTAGTTAAGCACTGGAACAAATTACCTAGGGAGATTGTGGAATCTCTGTTCATTGGAGTTTTTTTAGTGCAAGGGACTGAACTAGATGACCTATCAAGGTCCCTTCTAGTCATAAATTTCCTTGATTCAATGAAAGTCAGAGAGACACACACAAAAATTCATACTTTGACCAATGACTCAGGCAAGAAAAAAGCCAGAATTTAATTCACTTTCTTAGTATTTTCATGCTAGAAATATCTGCAGTTTGGGAGCATGTTTAGGTCTTCTGTTCAGTAGACTATAATGGAAGTTTATATTGGATGGATCACTTGATGTTTACCTGTTTTGTTCATTCCCTCTGAAGCACTTGGCATTTGCCACTATTGGAAGATAGGATATTGGGCTGGATGGACCATTGGTCTGACTCAATATGGCCATTCTTATGTTCTATTGTTCTGAAGAAAGAAGCCAAACTTAGTACTGAGATGAAGGCAAGAGAAAGGGAAAGAGTGGATGTGATGGGGTATACCATCCCCACACTGAGGCAGCCAGGTTTAATGAGCTGCAGTGGGCCCACTCACTTTTTTTTTTTTTTTTTTTTGGGTCATAGTACAAAAAAGGGGGATGACTGCAGAGGTGTTAACTGGCCATTTCACCTTGAATGGTCTCTTACAATATGTGTTAACTACTTATGTTCAACAATCTGTTCCAATTTGGATTTACCTGTGACACTCTGAGTACTTTTCTCAGACCTGAGAAGAACTCTATGTCACTCAAAAGCTTGTCTCTTTCACCTACAGACGTTGGTCCAATAAATTATATTACCCCACCCACGTTATATCTCTAATATCCTGGGAACAACACAGGTACAACAACACTGCAAACAATAAAGGAGTAAGAAACACAGGGGACTGGCTAAAATGAAAATAGATATTTATTTCTTCATTTTCCCCCCAGGTTCCTCTGCACTCATATTATGATACAAGACAGTTGGATTGCCAGTCTAGTAACAGAACTCACATCCAAACCAGACCCAAAAAAGCCAACTTGCCTGTCTTGCCAGCCACTACAGGACAATTAATATTCTGCCCTCCATCCATCCATCCAAGCCATCAGCTTTTCAGACAGCAAAGGTTAAATCAAAGAGTTATTTTTGCCTTCAAGGCTCATGTGCCTTTTTAAGTGCTGACTTGCCTAGTGATGGCTGCAATTAAATTACTGAAGTTCCCATTTCCCAACTGCTCCGAATACTCTGGTTAAATTATTGGTGAGCCTTTGGTCGCTAGACACTTTGAATGATGCAGTTAAATTTCCAGTGTCTTTGAGATAACCTTTTGATGTTGCATGTTCTGAATATTATGGAATGGAAAATTACTGGTACTGTACCTGGTGCTGTTTTCAGCAGTCATACATTCTGAAATTACAATACATTCTAACACATAATGTATCCATAACTTCTGCAATGGCAACATCTAATTCAGAAAATAGAGAATACTGTTAAACAAAACACATGCAGTGAAACCTGCAAGAAAGACTACATCCAGTAACCAATCTCCCATCATACCAAACCACTTTAAAGTGTTTCCTACACACATTTGTGTTTGACTTGTAGTTAAAATCCCATCTCTACTTGAAACCAATTTTCATTGGTCCTTTGGAAAGTTGCTTAAGTCAGTGTTCTTTATATTGTATTCTTGACTATGGTCGCATGACATAGTGTCAGCAGCAATCACACCTTTCGTCCAACCTTACAGTCCCAACTGACACTAACATTATCGGGAGGTTTGTACGGAATATAGGAAAAACAATTAGACCATCAACTTGCCTTTTGCAGTCATATGCTGTTATTTGCAAAAAGAGATTCTAGATCTGTGCAAGAAGAGAAACTTTGGAATATGGGTTCCCCCGTCTCCTACACAGAAGCAGGGCTCAGTTACTTCTGTATCACCATCCCAGCCACCTCCCTTCCCCCACCACAGTGATTTCCAATTGACATTAAAGAGGTAAATTATTCAATATCACTTGGTATTAAATGGGCACCATTCCACTCAATTAAGTCAGAATGGTCCGAGGCATGGAAAAATATTTCTCTCAGGATTTTTCTCTTAAGCAAGTGGATACTAACTGTAGTTAAGCTCAACAATAATTCCCTTACTGAATAAATCGTGTGTTGTGACAGAGAAAACTGCAAAGAGCTTAAGGTGGGCATGGTAAGGGCAAATTGCTCAATTTTGTAAATAAATTAATTAATATTTACAGAAAAATATCAATACCTCTCCTCCCTTTCTTCCATTCAATTCAATGGCCATACTCATTGACTTCAATGAGAGCAGGATTGGAGCTGATCCTATGCTCACTGAAATCAATGGCTTTTGGATCAGGCTCTAACCAAGCACAATAACACCATTCAACAGCCTAGGGTAGGAAACCCTTAAGGAAATAACCCTAAAGACCTGGTCATACCTTCAGAGTCTTGAAATTGTGACTCTTCTTCCTTTGAAGTCAATGGGAGATTTTAGAAGGGTTTTCAAACAATTTAATAAACAAACACAAATGTTATATTATATTTTCACTAGAGTAAAGAAAAAGACAATTATAGGAGTTTCCGAATGATGCTTTCTGGAAAAGCAATTCTAATTGTTATTGGGTATAAAAATAAGTTATACAAATTCAAGTCTGGCTTCTAATAAAAATTCTCATTACTTGTCTTTTATTTTGCCTGTGCAACTTCCTTATCCATAATGGATGTGTTTTTAAGGAAAATGAAGGGTTATACTTTATGTTAAAAAGCATAATCCAGATTCTAAACTGTGTTATTTCTCTAGCCTCTTAAACCCTATTAAAAATACACTTCAAAATAAAAGACAAACACTACTTAATTAGCACCTAAAGTAGCTAGTTTATGTTGTCAGTTATTGACTTCAGTGTTTTCCTTGAATTTTTCAACACAAAAACATTTCATATTTACAATTTGCAAACTACAAATTGCATAAAGTTTCACACAGGTAAAAAAAAAAGAAAGAAAGAAAGAAAGACCTTTCAAACTGTGCAAAGGAATCTATCTTCCTTCTCAATCTCACTGACACTTTACAATTGTCTTTTGTTTTCTCGATTGGCAGCATAACAAAGAGGAATGAGAACTGTCTGTCAAAATGGTATAAAAATATTACTAGATGTTCCCTTGGTAAAGCCAATCTAAAATTCTAGGTCTTCAGTCAACAAAACAATGCAAATTATTGTGTGGAATAATATTTGCTTCATGCTTCAGAAGAGAAAGACAGGATTAAAAAGAAAGACTTAAATTAGTAACAATTCAGAAATAATTTTTTTAAGAGCCATCAAGTGCAAACTGGCATATTTATGAAACGTTGTTGTCTTAATTAATTCAGTATTCATTGGGCTTTCTTTTTCTCCCACTCCTTAGGTTTTTTTTAAATCTTTCTCCTTTCTTCTACTGCCAGTTACCATGTGCAAGGAAGTTATTTCCAAAATATGCTGTGCTACCAAAGGATGATGTAAATCATTTAATATGAAATATTTATGAGTATTTACAGCAAAACTACCACTATGCACAAGCCACTCATAAAACAAGCAAGTTCCTCAGAAGATAGACACATAAGATTAGTCAGATTACATAAGTGGGTAGACTGGAAAGAAAATGAGATTTTTGAGTGGGAGGATATATACAGTTATATAGGATACACAAATGCAAAATATTGATGCCCTAAGTGTGGTGTGACAATTAATCCCGAAATAAGTGCAAATAAATCCCATACATAAAACTAAGCTATTGTGTGTTAATGAAATCCTGTAGAAAAATGCCCACTTTCTGCCCAACAATATGTTTGTGCAGCTAATTACTCCATGAGTCAAGCGTTGTATACATGTGGATGCTATCCAAAAATATTGAATCATATTTCGCATAAAATTTAAGATGAGTAAGAATGCATTTTGAATGAACTCGAGCTATCTATAATGTATAGTGATAGACTGAGTTACCTCTGTCAAATTCCCACTACCCATCATTGAACTCTTCGAAGGATAGTAACAGAGGGTTGAGACAATAGAGGTCAATAGAGGTTAGGTTCATATAATAAATATTTGTATTATTAAAAACTACTCTATTGTGGTTGGAGATTGATTCCTCTTGTTAATATAAATGACCTAGAACACTTGTTTCAAATCAATGGAGTGCACTTGCATCAGCAATTTAGCCCATTCTATATATAAACATAGGATACAAACCATTTAATGTTTTCACCTCTCTTAGCCAGAAGGCCGAGAAGCCATTTAATGCTTTCCTAAATGCGATCACTACAAAGTTTCTCTTTGGCAAGCACAATAAATGTTTTCCCAAGTTGTTTCATCTTTTTAAGATGATCATCACCCTAGGTTTGGGAACGCAACTAAATAATTGAAAGTATAGCTCTTGCAAGATCCATGTTTGGCACAGAAATCATTTCACTAGAGAATGTAAATCCACCCCTCCTTTACATTCACACCAAAGGAAGAAAGAACATCAGTATTTCCTTTGACCAAAACTACTCTGGGGACCACAATCCACGACCTCATTATAAGCTACTTACTAATTTCTATGGCTGTCTGAAAAATATAATTGGAATATGAAAGTAAATAAGAGCAGCAGTAGAGTGACTCACCTACCTACCTTCCAACTCCAGAATATACTAATATGCAGCACACAAAAAACAACACCACCACCCTGAGTAAATGTGAGAGTCAAACATTATGGCCCCATTTTCAGTGAGACAACAGTGAGGCATGCACATTGAGACAGGGGAATTTGAGGTGATAGATTCTGTCAACATGGTATGCAAGAGTTTGCACACAAAAATGTATTGTTACCACAGGAAGCTAAGGGCTGAAAATCATGCCCTTAATCTCACCATATGGTAATGTTGTATTGCCTGCAAAATAGACCAAATACAGGCTTACATTCTGTCATCCTAGCTCATATTAAGTAGGAACATAATCCCCGAGACATCCTGTTGTATCAATGAGCCAACTCACAAAGTAAGGTACTACTCAACATAAGTAAGGGTAGCTGAGCAAGGGTAGCAGAGAGAGGGGGTTAGGCCCTGATCCTTTGAATATTTGCATATGTGCTTGATTTTAAGCATGTGAGCAATTCCTTTAAGATCCATAGGATCACTCAGTACTTAAAGTTAAGGATGTGCATGTGGTTATATAGGATGAAGACCTTAGTCACTCTTCTAGAAAATTTAGTGGTTTAAACATCAAACTCTGCTCTCTATATACCCCTATAATCCTATTAATTTAAATAACTCAACTTGGATTGCCTGGGTATAATGGAGGGTAAGGTTTGCCTCATAGCTGTAAACAATAGAAAAACATAACTTGTAAACAAAAACTTTATTTTATTTTTAAAAAACTTCCTAAGCTCACAAGTCTAGTAAAAGGTAGTGAAGAAATTAAAAGTGCCAAAGAATTAATAAAACTCCTATTTCTAGATAATGTTAGATCTTTCTTTTTGGACTTCACGGGATAACCTCCAGTGAAGAAGCTTCCAGACTACCTCAGGAGGTTGTGGAAGCTTCTTCACTGGTGGTTTTCAAAAGAAAGCTGGATAGTAATCTGTCTTGGATGGTTTAGACACAACAAATCCTGCATCTTGGCGGAGGGTTAGACCAGATGACCCTTGTGGTCCCTTCCAGCCCTATGATTCTATGGTTCAAAACAAATAAAAAAAAATCTTTAAATGCACTTAAGAATGCTCCTTGGGGTCCAACAAAATCATGAAATAGCAAAAATGCTAAGATCCAGTGACCAAATAATGAACATCATTCAAATATTTAGAAATCTTATGACTTTTGCATCACCTTTTAACTCCTGCAAATGTGTTTTGTAGGAATATTTTTCAGACAGATTAAGAACATTTGCTTCTGAAAATTACATTTTTTTATTCATTTTTTGTTTTAACATTTAATCCAGTATTGACTAATTTGTGGCAGTAAAAAATGGTCTTGTACCTTGGTCAAATAGTATAAACCTGGCATCATTCCGCCCACACAACCAAAATAGCAAAGATTTTGTCCTTGAAAGCTGAGTTCTCTCAAATAGGAGCAGAGCTAGCAGATATCCTATAAAAAGAGCGAGTACTTTCAGGAGGCATTAAATATTGAGGAATACATCCATAATGCTACCAAAAAAATAGGTATGAAATCCTCTGAACTTTGTGATAAGGAAAAAAGGGCAATACATTCCATGATGGCAATTCTGAAAAAAACCACCTGTTCACTGATATTTTGCTCTTTTCTATTTAGATAGATAGATAGATAGATAGATAGATAGATAGATAGATAGATAGATAGATAGATAGATAGATAGATAGATCTCTTATGTTGTGCTGGAAATTGAGTCCTCTTGGTAAACAAACGTGGCCTAGAAGTACTTATCTGGATTACTACCATTCCTTGGTAGTAAGAAGTAAAATCATAGATGTGTAGGACTGGAAGGAATCTCAATAGGTCATCCAGTCCAGTCCTCCTGCACTCAAGGCAGGATTATGTAATAACTAGACCATTCCTGACACGTATTTATCTATGCTATTCTTAAAAACCTCCAATGATGAAGATTCCATAACTCCCTAGTCAATTTGTTCTAGTACGTAACCACCCTGACAGTTAAGAAGTTTTTCGTAATGTCCAACCTAAACCTCCCTTGCTGCAGTTTAAGCCCATTGTTTCTTGTCCTATCCTCAGAGGTTGAAAACAATTTTTAACCCTCCTCCTTGTAACAACCTTTTATGTACTTGAAAACTGTTATCTCTCCCCTCAGTCTTCTCTTTTCCAGACTAAACAAACCCAATTTTTGCCATTTTTTCCTCATAGGTCATATTTTCTAGGTCCTTCATCATTTTTGTTGATCTTTTCTGTACTTTCTCCAATTTGTCTACATTTTTCCTGAAATGTGGTGCCCAGAACTGGACAAAATACTCCAGTTGAGGCCTTATCAGCATAGAGTAGAGTGGAAGTATGACTTCAACATGTCTTGTTTAGAACACTCCTGCTAATACATCCCAGAATGATGTTTGCAACAGTATTACATTGTTGACTCATATTCAGTTTGCCATCTATTCTAACCCCCAGATCCCTTTCTGAAGTACTCCTTCTTAGGCAGTCATTTCCCATTTTGTGTGTGTGCAAATTCAAGTGGGATATTTTGGATTTCTCCTTATTGAATTTCATCTTATTTACTTCAAACCATTTCTCTAGATCATTTTGAATTATAATCCTATATATAATCCTCCAAAGCACTTGCAACCCTTCCCAGGTTGGTATTATCTGCAAACTTTGTAAGTGTACTCTCTAAGCCACTATCCTAATAATTTATGATTAACTGTGGTCTGTTTCATCTCACCCTTGTGATTTGGCAATATACATTTTATATCTCTTGGATTGTTTTTATATCCCTTCTTCTACCTAAAACTTTGAACTTTCTTGGACTTTCAATTGGATTTTTTTTATATAGTATATATCCCTTGGAACAACCATGGCAAGGTGATGCAAACCTAGCATGCCAGAAACACGGCATCCATCAAAATTAGTAAGACGGTGGGAGTGAAAGTTGTTCTGTCATCATGGCTCCACCAGAATTTTTAGAGAGACTTTTCTGCATACTATATACAGAGATAGGGGATGGGTATTTACTCTGGGATCACATAGTTAAGCATATGTATCTCCTGATCCAGCAATGACATTAAACACACACATCCATGTAGATTTTGTTCTACTCTAAGTATGTACTTTGTATTTGGATCCACGTTGGATGCAGCTACTGGCCAGAATGAGTGTATATTCATGTTTTGCCCACATGCAGGAGCTGCCTGTTTGGGGGACATGTGCATGGGGTTATCCTTTATCCCAGGGATCGGCAACCTTTGGCATGCGGCTTGCCAGGGTAAGCACCCTGGCGGGCTGGGCCGGTTTGTTTACCTGCCACGTCCACAGATTCGGCTGATCGCGGCTCCCACTGGTCATGGTTCGCCACTCCAGGCCAATGGGGACAGCGGGAAGCAGCGGCCAGAACATCCCTCGGCCCATGCCACTTCCCGCAGCCCCCATTAGCGTGGGATGGCAAACCATGGCCAGTGGGAGCTGCGATTGGCCGAACCTGTGGACGTGGCAGGTAAACAAACTGGCCCGGCCCACCGGGGGCTTACCCTGGCGAGCCACGTGCCAGAGGTTGCTGATCTCTGTTTTAGCTATTTGTTTTGTTCTTCATAATGTTGAGAATCATTATCCACTGGATATTATATGTTTTGTCTAATATACCAAACATTAATAAATAGAAAGAGAATTTTCTATAAAAAATATGCAGAAAAATACAAAGAACCAAATTACAACTTTCCCTATGGTGGGGAAAGGGAGAGTTCAATGTGAGGGTTGAAGCTGGAATGGCCCAGGTTTCCCAAGTCACTTTGCCTATGCAGGGCACATTCAGGCAGAATGGGATAGGAAGGCTAGGAATAGTCTTCCTCAGACTCAAGCCTTATCGATGCTTATAAAATGGGCAGCAAGCATTATCCCAGTGCACTGTTTCCAGATTGGTGCACAGTAGTAGTGGGCACCAGATCACAGTCATTTCTCCTACCCAGCTGACTACTACAATCCCTGAGTACTGTAGAATGCCATCAAAAGCATTAGGTGCACCTGCAGCAAACAGTTCAGTTCAAAGAGTGCTGTAGCATGGTGCTGGCTCCTGTGTGGTTGTGATATTGTATGGGGGGAAAGAGGCTTTCTGCTCCCACTACTAGTGGACCCACACAAGCCAGGTAAGAATTTAGACCAGAGAGTTAAAATGCGAAAGAAGAGATACATAAAGAAGTAAAGAAAAACAAAGGAGATTCAATATTGCAAAATGTTTGTTATTAAAGTATTGCATGATGGAGATTTTCTGCAGACACCGCATCAAACAGATTGAAGAGTGCATGGAGCCCAGCAGAGATTAATTGGGAATCAATTTATTTCCCTACTAGATAATGCTGTTTTGCTTTGTTCAATGCACTGTCTGCAGAAGGCTTGGAGATAATAGGGATTGTGGACATAACTGTATCTTGCACAGTGATTTAACCCTTTCAGGAACCTGAGTTTTTGGTTTTTTTCACCACACTTATGCTTAATCATCAAACTGAGATTATTGTTACCAGGGTAATCAACCATCGAGGGACAGAAAGGTGTGATCTGGTTGTCATTTTGGGGGGTGTACGTACCCAATGTGCCTCTACTACTCATTCCAAGAACAGGGTATTAATCATATAAAAGGTACTCCAAATCCAGTATTAAGGGTCAGATTTTTAGCAGGGTGTCAATCCAGCCTGTTCATGCAACATTGTGCCATTTTTCCCCATGTGCAACTCACTGTGAACAGAAATATTAGTTGTTTAATGTTTAACTACCTGATGTATATGCACAAACAAGTAAATAGGCATCTAGCTATTAGTAATTACATTGGTCACATTTTGTTCAGGATATTACAGGTAGGGTGACCAGATGTCCCGATAAAATTGGGACTGTCCTGATATTTAACCCTTTGTCCCACATCCCGATTAATGTACAATCGGGACACCATTTGTCCCGATATTCAGGTAAGGAGGCGAGTGGGAGGGAGGTGCTGACCCCATGGGTGCTCCGGGGTTGGAGCATATACAGGGAAAAATTGCAGCCAAGCTCCCCGCTCCTTGCCTCCTTCTCCCCACTCCCCTCAGTGCGCCGCATCCCCGCTCCTGCCCCCCTCCAGTGCTTCCCTCTGCCTAACAGCTGTTTGGCCACGCTTCGCGCTTTCCAGGAGGGAGGGGGGAGGAGCAGATACACGGTGTGCTCAGGGGAGGAGGTGGAGAAGAGGCAGGGCAGGGGCGAGGACTTGGGAAAAGGGGGTGGAATGGGGGCAGAGTGAGGGCGTGCCGGGGTGGGAAGAGGCGTAGGGCAGGCGACCACCCACCCGGCAGAGGGGAAGTTGGCACGGTAGGGGTGAGTGGAGGGCAGGGTGGTGAAGAGGTGTGCGGCGGGCAGGCGAGCGAGCGGGCGGGGAGGTGAGCAGTGGGTGGTGGACTGAGGAGGGATGCAGCAAGCCAGCGGCAGGCCGGAGGATGAAGAAGGGCGCGGTGAGGGGGAGGCAAGCAGGGAGGGGGCAGGACCTGGGGCAGAGTGCGGGAGGAGCCTGGGAGGAGTGGGGGTGGACTGTGGGCGGGGCTGATGGCACCCCAATGTGTCCCAATATTTTAGTGTAGTGATCTGGTCATCCTAATTACAGGACTGTTACACTTAACATTTTAGTTCAAACTGCAGAGGATCATCACTTTGGCTCAGAAGAGTCCCAGTCCAATTCAGTGATGACACTTACCCATGTGGTACATAAAGTGCACTCAAAGTTACCTGTTTGTGTCTCTGAATTTATATTTTGCACACTCAACTTGGGCATCTGTGTGTGAATTTTTGGTGCCTGATTAAAATATGACAACTGTTATTCAACAGCACTAGGTCCTTGTATGGGAGGTACAGCTTGAAATATGGCTATGCTTACTATTGTACGAGCATATCTCTAGGGGTTGAAATCCTCTGAAGAAGAAAAAAATAATTACTGTAAAATGAAAGAAGATGTGTTAGCAGCCAGTTTGCCAAGATGAATAAAATATGCATCAGCATCCAAGCCCTTCTGAGTGATTTATTTAATCAACTAACTGAAGTGGCACAAAGCTGACAAAGATAGATAAATGATCTTATAGTTCACAGTTAGCGCTTGCCCACTGGCCTCCATCATACAGTACAACACATCATTCCACAGTGCAGTAGTTCTGCAAGACAGCTGCATACAAATTCCTATATTTAAAATTTTACACCAGGTTAACCTTTTAACAATATTCAGGACTTTCCTTCCAAGACTGTCCTGAAACAAAAACAAATGACTGTAGATAAATATAGAGAATATACTGTATAACTTGTTTTAAAAATTAATTTTAACTTCATTAAAATAAATTAACATATTGGACTTAATGGTAAAGAAGTTGTTTGGAAACTCTAATAAAGAACATACAAAAACAGCTTAAAACTTTAAAAAAAAATAGAAAATGTGTCAGGGCTATTAAAAGGTCTCCTAGTCAGCAAAATTAATTGCTGGAAAGGCAAAAAATAAATACCTATAGTTTAAAAAATAACAACCTAACACAGAAATGGTTTTAAATTGTTACTTTAGATATATCTTCATGTAAACATAACAGTTTACTGGAGAGATAAGTTGATGAGGTAATAGCTTTTATTGGATCAACTTTTGTTGGTGAGAGAGACAAGCTTTCAAGCTTGCACAGAGGGCTTCTTCAGAGGTTAAGAGTCTCTTGTTCCTTAAATGGCTATTTTGCCTTTTTTAAAAAAGGCCTTTATTTGTAATCAATTTTTATAATGTAGCTAATAACATTATTGAGGGCCTAGTTCTATCACCTTTACTCTTGTTAAGTAGTAGAGAACCCTATCCCATTAGTTATACTGGGGCGTCATGTGGCTGTATCTGTTGGCTTTATATGCTGTATGCTGATAGATGGGAAGTGTAATGGACTCATTTTCTGCCACACTTACTCCTGGTGAGTAGGACCTTACTCTGCACATAAAGGTTATAAAATATTGTTGTATGCATTTATATTTTTTTCCATTTAGCAGACAAGCCTAGGAAGAACCTCACATCATTTAAACACACAATTACAAAAATTAAAGTTTTCAATATAATAATTCAGAACCTCAAGTATCTGCCTTTACCATTATTAGACACTTCACAAGAGAAATAAAACTAACCTAAAGATCACAACTTTGTCCTCCTAGAGCCAACAATTCCACCACCAACGAACTTCCCTATTTCCCAAAAGCATTCTAAAAGAAAATGTTGTATAAAAGAATAAATATCTGTAAGGTATTATCTGTAGCGGTCAGATCAAGATGCCCATTTATCAGCAGCATATTGTACATTTCAACATTGTCTTAGTTTTCATGGAATTGCTACAATACAAACAATCACAGTAAAAAGGAAAACAAAGTCTCTTCCTATTGAAAAATATCAGTCCTTTAGTTCAGGTATTGCCCCATCGCCGTCAGCACTCAAGTTTTCTGGTAGATGCTTCCATAATATTGCATTTGTCCAAGACCCTCTGCTGAATGAGTTTTCAAAAATACAGCTTCCCCCTTCAATACTGTCCTTTCATTCTGGGTAGAAACAGGATATTTGCTGAAATATTGCTTTTCAGAAAACACTCTTTTGAATATGTCTCCAGGACCATGCGCACTGGAGGCATATGGGCAAGGGAAAATGGAGCCAACTATATTATATCACAGCTATGCTTTTTCACACCAGCCAAGTATCCATGAGTTTGGGATCAGAGAATGTTAGTATTACGGTGACTCCAGCTCTGGCTCTTTGTATGAATGTTCACTTTTGAGAAACAGCATTTATATCACATTGGATGTATTTTTTGTTGAGCAAAGGTTTTAACTTCCTAAAAAAAAAAAAATTCCAAACCAACAAGAACCACTAGGAAATTAATCTTCCCCTCCTCTGTCTGTTGTTCCTGACATCATGGGCTCACTCACTTGACTTTTAGTTAGTGATAAGTGATAAGGCAAAAGCCCTGTGCCATTGGATTAAAGTGATTACAAAACTCAGATGATCCATCGATTTTTTCTCCCCATACTTTTTCATGTTTTCCTGAGTGGTCTTGAGTGCATCCAACTCCATTCTAAATGTTGAAACATGATACAGCCATTCATCAAAGGTAGCACCTAAAGCAGCTAACACTGACTGAATGCCATCTGATATTTTATGTATTGATTTCATCTAATAATGAAAAGACGGAACCATGAAGCATCACTCGTGGAAAAGGGAGAGTTCAAGTATTTTATTCTATGTGGACGGGATTCTCCACTATCTTTCACACAGAGTAGTCCTTTACACGTATAAAAACTGGGTGTAAAATGACAATTCTGATTTTGTACATTTTACACTCCCTTTACACAGTTGTAAATAGCAACATGTGCAAGGCAGTGGAGATTGAGAGTCTGTTTCTTGTTCCCTTCTTCTCTACTCCATTCTACCTACTTTCCAGTGAGCAGTGGAATCTTTTCCCTTAACTCACTGTGTTTGGCTGATTTGCTGTCATTCCTTTTTCGTTTTTGGCATCTTCACTGGAATACGTTTTAAAACATGTTTGTTGCAGTTACTTTAAGTGAAACTAAACAAATTAACATTCAACTTTATTCCCCTTCTCCAAAGTGCGACACAAAGTCACATCAAATCACATCCTCTCTTCTACTGCCCCATGTTCTCTCCAGAGGACACTAATGATAGCAGATACTTTTGGGGGCAGTAATCTTTCCAATATGATCCGCTAAGGGCCCGATTGACTGTGGCTGGGCAATGACTTCCAGATTATTACCATTTTAACCATCCCACTGAAAGTGTAAAATTGTTGGTCTCGGGTGTTTACTCCAGTGGTTGGGAATGGTAACTGAGTCACAAGGGGAAAGAAGAGAATTCTGCTGGCACAGGGCCACCATAAGTACTTCTACACTGTCTTCCCCCCACCTCCACTTGCAATCCCTGGCATAGGGGATGCACTTGGGGTGGAGGTTGGGGCACTTCAGGAGTAGCACTCAGTCTACATGCTTTTATGGGCTGAAGTGCAGTTCTCAAGGTTGCTCTAACTTGCACTGGGGCCCCTACTTCATCCTGCATCATCCATCAAGTCACCTTCCCCCACTTCTCTTTGGTTGCACATTCTGTATCACATCACATCACAGAATCTGGCCCCAAAATTATCATTATTCATCTTCACTTTTTCCAAAGAGTGAGGTTTTGGGTTCCACTCTACCCTTTAAGCACTCTGTTGATCAGTTTCCTCATCTGTAAAATGAAATTTATCTCACCTACAATGGGACTACTTAACAGCCTCTTCCAGTCTGAAAGTTTCTACCATTTCTAGCTCTATCCCCCATTTATTTATACAAACAGGTACACATTGCACAGTATTATAGAATCATAGACTCATAGAATATTAGGGTTGGAAGGGACCCCCGGAGATCATCTAGTCCAATTCCCTGCTCAAAGCAGGACCAACACCAACTTAATCATCCCAGCCAGGGCTTTGTCAAGCCGGGCCTTAAAAACCTCCAAGGATGGAGATTCCACCACCTCCTTAGGTAACCCATTCCAGTGCTTTACCACACTCCTAGTGAAATAGTGTTTTCTAATAGCCAACCAATATTGTCTCACTGTTTCTTTATGGGCCCCCCTCATCTGTTTGTGGTATCCACCTGTTGTCTCCTGCCTTATATTGTTAGCTCTTTGGGGCAGGGCATCTTTTTTTGTTATGTGTTTGTACAGTGTCTAGCACAATGATGCCCCCCCCGTGTTGCCATAGCACAAATAATCATAATATACACAGAAAGAAGTAGAGACAGATCTAGAAAATATCTCTCACAGAAGCCAAATGCTAAGTGCACCCCTTCTACTTTCTTCACACATGAAGGTTCATTAGTTGAGGTACAGCATTTGGAAGGTTTAATTACTATAAGTGGGAAGTGTACAAGGGTAATGTTTGCCTACGTGGGCATTCAGTCTGGCCTCGCTACTGCCAATACGGATGCTAAACGGTGCAGTTGGTGATGGTGCTTCTGAAATTTGAGGTGTGGTGACCACACCAGAAATGCTAGTGCTTTTCAGCCCCTCATCCTCCTGTTCTGCCACCAATTGTTTGAGGGGGTAAAATCTAAACAGAAGATTGACATGCAGACAAAAAAAAAATCTTCATGTAAGATTAAAACTTGGTCTTTGAAAGAGCTGGAAGTCTATTGTCTGTTTAATATAAGATTATTTCAAAGACTAAGGAATACAAAGTCAATTCATTTTTCTATGATGAGTGATATATATTCACTTTTGAAACATTGCTTGAATCATTTTCTCTTTTCATTTCAAGGACATTTTAGACATCTGTGAGACTCTGTCTTTTATTATAATTTCATGCTAGGAAAGAACAAAGGATTGTTTGAGTCAATAAAAGGCCATTTGGGGAAAAGACAAAACTTTAATAAGTCTGGGATGATATATCTTATTTTAAAAAAAACAGAACCAACATGTCCTTAGTGTGTTAAGCTTTTAGCATGCTTCATAATTAACTCTTCATTAATCTTTTATAGTGTGCTACATGGGAAATATTGGTCTCGTGTCATTAAACAATCCTCTTCTTGAGATATTCCAATTCAGCAAGTTACACATGAGAAAACTATAGACTTATCTGGACTTTGCAAAGCTTTCTGGAAAGAATACTGCTCTCAGCTGCCTGCCAAAGAACAGTGAATATTTTATAATTTTTCAAGTGGAACGGATCTAAAGAGGAAGTGACCATACTTGCAAATTGCATTGCCCTATAAATCTGTGCAATTAAACATGATTTGGTCATTGTAGTAATATAACATAAAAGCTTACTGGTCTGCTTGCCAATTCCAGAAGCTGAACTGTAGAGTATTGAATCCCAGAGACTCTTGTTAACCACTGACCGTTGGAGGTAAGGAAGCAACTTTCCCTGTGGACAAATCATTCCATGATTCCCCAGTATGGTGGGGTTTGTACCTTTGTATGAACCATCTTGTAGTGGCCGCTGTCAGAATCAGGATACTTTGCTGGATGTATCACTGGTCTTGTCTGGAGTTTAAGTTCTTATGTTCATATCCTAAAAATTTACTTATTTCAGAGTCTGTTGTAGATGAATCATTGAAGAATCTGTTTGTTTACTGTAGCAGTTAGCAGCTTTTCTACAAACAGGAAGAGAAGCTGTGATGGGGTTTGCTCCCCACAGTGGCCCTGCAAGAGCTGAATTGTGCCAGGTGGGCCCAATCAGCTAATTAGGCTGCAAACAGGGGGACTTTAGACTGGAAGCAGCTAATTAGAAGAGAAGCTTACCTGTGAGAGGCATGTGGGGTTTCTACAAAAGACAGGAAATTGAAAGCAGCGGGAGTGGCAAGGAGAAGTCTACAGTCACTCAGTGAGAGAAGGGAGGAGTGTTGAGGGGTTGCCAAAGTTACTCCCTGGGAGGAGGGAATGAAGAGATTGGCAAAGCCAACAGAGTGGGGAGGGGTAGGAGATATAGAAGCAGCTCAAGGAAAGGTGCAGGAAACAGACCTTGGCTGCTGTGTAGAGCAGTGGTTCTCAAAGCCAGTCCGCCACTTGTTCAGGGAAAGCCCCTGGTGGGCTGGGCCAGTTTGTTTACCTGCCATGTCCACAGGTTCGGCTGATCACGGCTCCCACTAGCCACGGTTTGCCGCTCCGGGCCAATGGGGGCTGCGGGAAGGGCGGCCAGCACATCCCTCGGCCCGTGCTGCTTCCCACAGCCCCCATTGGTCTGGAGCAGCGAACCGTGGCCAGTGTGAGCCGGGATCGGCCGAACCTGCGGACGCAGAGGTAAACAAACCGGCCCGGGCTTTCCCTGAACAAGCTGTGGACCGACTTTGAGAACCACTGAGGTAGAGGGTCCCTGAGCCAGAACCCCGAGTGGGCCCAGGTTCCCCTGCCTGCCACCATGGGATTGGCACTGTGAAGCAACAAAGAGGAAGACTGCTGGAAGGGGAAACCAGGGAAGGCTGAATCACAAAGAGGACACTGAATTTCCTGGAGTCAGAGAAGGGCTGTAGAGGAGAAACTGATATGGTGTAACTGCTGAGAGAAGTATCAGCCTGACAGAGCTAATCCCCAGAACTGCCAGGAGGTGGCATTGTCCAGTGATGAGTAGAACAACCCCATCACAGAAGCGTAAAACAACACATTACAAGAATAAGAACCATGTGAAAAGGCTACAACTTACTAGACTTCTGCGAAGAACACGAAATTAATTAGTATTGTGTATTTGGGGTGCTTTTGCCTCCATCCAGAGCTGTTGTGCCAGCCTTTGGGCAGAAAAGACTTAAAAAGTTAATATTGTATGTCTGACTACACTCAGAGGAAATGCTTGATTATCTGCGTCACTTGCAGGTTATTACCAATAAAGCACTTTCCTCTATTGCAACCACACAAGCCTTACTTGGCTCCTGCAAACATAAGTCAGTTCCAGGTTTCCAGATTTCTTCCGTTTTTATAAAAAAGACAAATGTCTAATTGTTATTATTATTTATATTACAGTAGCACCTGTGCACCCCAGTCAAGGATCAGGGCCCCCTTGTGCTATGCACTGTAGAGACAAGTTAAAAAAAAAAAAATCCTGCTCCAAAGAGCTAAGTATCTAAGAGCAGAGAAATAGACAAAAAAAGATGGAGGGGAGATGGGGTAGAGAAGAAAATAAGATAACAAAATGAACAGTGTTTAGTAGAAAAATACAAGTCCCAGCTCACTACTTGTGTAGCTAATGCCAGAGGAAGCATGGAAAAGTATTTCATCAATGAAGGCCAATTATCCAAGTCACCTTTAACTTCTCTGTCACCTGAATGTTTAAGTAGAAAATCAAATGATTTTTACGAATACTACTGACACTCTGTGGAAAAACTAATTGACTGTAAATACTGACTGAGCACATATCTAACTTTGTACTTCAAGTTTAATTGTATTTCTTTGACACCTTACACTTTACTGGGATGATTCATAAACCTAAGTGCATTTACCGTACCCAGGTTCTGCAGATCCTACATTTAGGGGCTGGTCTACACTTAGTCCGGACTTCGGACTAAGGTACGCAAATTCAGCTACGTTAATAACGTAGCTGAATTCAAAGTACCTTACTCCGGACTTACCGCGGTCCAGACGCGGCCGGAAGTCTCCCCCCGTCGACGCCGCGTACTCCTCTCGGCGAGCTGGAGTACCGGCGTCGATTGTGAGCACTTCCGGGATCGATCCGGGATCGATTTATCGCGTCTTAACCAGACGCGATAAATCGATCCCAGAACATCGATGGCGTGCCTCCGGACCAGCCGGTAAGTGAAGACTAGGCCTCAGACTTAGTTTCATTTTCTGTTCTGTCTTTAATACATTTTCCTTCCATGTAAAGTGTTGACCGGTGTTTGTAAGTGTTATGTCTGATTTTTAGCTAACTTGATATTTTGAATTCTCTATTTTAAAAACAGAATACAAAATTCAAGCTACAGCAGCAGGAATTATCTCTTTAATACCAGAAGGCCATTTTTATTTTTTCATTAATATAAAAGTTATTGAAGTGCTGAGGTTCTTTCTTGGGAATTATGAATTAGGCACTAAAGGCTTGACGCTGCAAGGTTCTTGAGGGTGCTCAGCACCTCCAGGAATTGCTAATCACTTTGCAGAATCAAGTCTTAAAGAATAGCACAAGAGGTACAAAAGATTCATGAGCATTAACCTTTCAGCAGTGGGGACTATGATTCAAATGTAGTGGTCAGGACAATCCTCAGGGTATCAGTTTGTCTATCTGTGTCGTGCTGCTAGTTGGGCAGGGATGTGGCAGGTTGACTTCATCCCGGTTCTTTTTCTTTCTTACTCCCTCTCCACCCTGCTTTAGGAACTCAGTCCTCCAGCCAGGTCACATTCACAAGTCCACCCATTTCGGGGTATGTATAAAAAATCAAGTAACAGGGAAGTCTTCAGGATTAATCAAGGGATTCAGAACTTCCCCCTGGGGTCAGAGTCTCAGGGTCCAGACCCTTGTATCTTCAGGGGTCTTTCCCCAAATAGGTTCCCCACTGAAGGATAGACTTCCATAGTTGTCCCTCTTATGGGTTTGGTAGGGGAGTCCGGGCCCAATGGTAGGCAGCAAAGTCTTGCACCCTGTGGTGCTATGCAGCTGCCTCTCTGGATCACTTCCCCTTTTTTCCTACATGGTAAAGTAAAGAAATAAACACAAAGATAAACCCTAAAAGAGTCACAGGTCCCTTCTTTGTAGGCCTGGTCAGGTCACTATTGCCAGGCCTCAGGCAGCAAGAACTCCTTTGGAGCTCCTTCCCAGGAGCTCAGTATATAGGTCAGCTCACCTCCATTGTCTGCCAGCTACTGAGCTATTCTGTTCCCCTTTTTGTGCACCTATTCCAGCCTATGCAGGCTTTGCAGGTACAGTGGAATGGGGCTGCCTGGGTCCAGATCAACTCCTTAATCCCATCCTTTCCAGTGTGGGGCTTGTATGCCCCATCATAGTCATACTCTGACAAAGAAAATTGCATTGTCACAGCTTGCTGCTTGATTTGGTTTCCTCAGTTCTGAAAATTTTAGGAAATTGTTACCAAACTGTAAAAAATATCAATTTTGTTAATTTTTGTGTTCATCTGTGTTTTGCGAAAGTGTTGTTAAGTGGAGGTTGTGGGATTTGGGAGTTTTTTTGGTTGGGGGTTAGTTTTGTGGTGGTTGTATTGTGTGTTTTGTTAATGATAGACAATGTTGATAAGTCTTGCAACTGCAGACATAATTAAAAAGAGCCTTTACTTGCTGTTTTACCTCGATTCAGTAGCATAGCCTTGGGCAATAGATTGCAGCTAAAATGAAACTGAATGTGATCAGCATGAAAGAATTATTAACCAATTACTTATGTATAAATCAGATTTCTTTAACAGTCACATGTCAAAATAGCCATATTTTTTGTCATTTTTCCACAGATTGTACCATACTTAATTAGGTTGGAAAAGAAGACAGATGGCCTGTGTTTTACAAAATCTCTGTCTTCTTTCTCCTTGATTGACCACACAAGCCAATATTCACAAATCTCATACTTATAATTATTCTCAATTAGCCGCAAGCAAAAATAAATCAAGGATTTGTTTCAGAGAGCACCAAATCATTCTAGCACAATTTTGGAGATAGCAAATAGGCTTCTAATTTTTATACAAAATCTGATTGGTCACATATTAGGTAGTATTTTCATTTCCAACATAGTTGATGCATTGCATTTTTATTAGGGAAACCCTTTGATATTAGTGTAGTGAATGAAACAAGAAGTGTCTGAGGAGCTTCTTCTAGTTCATTTTGGAAAGTTTAAGTTATGTGGAAGGTCACCCCTGCCTTAGTCAGTCACTTGTGAGGTGGAGGTCTTGCCACAGCATCCCAACCCATGCCATTCAGAACCAAATGTGGTTGAGCTGTTCCTCTAAATCCAAAGAGTCCCTGTACATCTTTTTTATATTATGAGTTTCTTTGATTCTCCCCTCTTCCCCCCCATAAAAAAGTACATAATCCATTTCAACATATAGAGGAGTCCACAAGATGGACTGTACACAGAGAAAAAAGACTCCATCATGCCAGTTTTATTGTTATTTATTATTACTAGGGAACATCCAGAAATGTAATACTTGATATATTCACCTAGTGGTGACTCCTAAATTACAATTTACTATATGATAAATAAGGCACAGTTAAGGAGGGATCTGTTTGCTTGGGGATCTCCTCCTTAAAACAGTTCATAAAAATGTAACCCACCAGAACTGATTTTTTTCCCTGGATTTTGTTATAGTTAAATGAATGCAACTCTGTTCTTTGCATTTCCAACAGGCCAGCCATGTTTTTTTTTTTTCATTCCACTGAAAATATAACCCATCGTTCATCTCTTCTTGTAATGATATGTACAGCTAGTTTGTCTTCTCTGCCAGACCAACAGTTTGGTCTGCTCTCTTACTATTTTGTTTCTTCCCCTTTCTCCTTATATTGCGAAGTTACATTGTCCCATGCTTACTGCCGAGGGGTTTGATTTTCTTGTGGTTTTGCTTCAGCTCAATCTTCCTGATAAGTGACAGTGTTTCTGCTTTTTAGGTCACATTAGATGAATGTCAAAGCCTTTTTTTCAAGCAGCGAGGGCTCTTGTGCATCATGATAGCACAATAGCTCCTTGGCTTCATGTGGAACATCTACCCACTTGCTAATATAGACAGATGCATGATAACACTTCTAGTGTTTTCTCATTCTTGCTGATCTTTTCTTCCACACTTACAGCAACTAGATGGATCATGATTTTGACCTTGCTCATATCTTTCTGTCATCTTCTTTGTCAATTCCCCTTTGGAGGTTGCAGCGGATAATCATCTGAACTTGAGTTCCCAGTGCAACGCTGTGGCCAAAAAGGCTAATGTGATCCTTGGATGCATAAACAGGGGAATCTTGAGTTAGAGAAGTTAGTATACCTTTGTACTTGGCACTGGTGCTACCACAACTGGAATACTGTTTCCAGTTCTGGTGTCCACAGTTCAAGAAGGATGTTGATAGGTTGGAGAGGGTTCAAGAGAAGAACCATAAGAATGATTTAAAAATTAAATAACATGCTTTGAGGTGATAGACTCAAAGAGCTGAATCTATTTAGCTTAACAAAGGGAAGGTTACAGAGTAATGTGATCACAGTTTGTAAGTACCTACATGGAGAATAAATATTTGATAATGGGCTCTTCAGTCTAGACCAGGGGTCGGCAACCTCTGGCATGCGGCTCGCCAGGGTAAGCACCCTGGCGGGCTGGGTCAGTTTATTTACCTGCTGATGCAGCAGGTTCGGCCGATCGCTGCCCCCGCTGGCCGCGGTTTGCCGTCTCAGGCCAATAGGGGCGGCGGGAAGCCGCAACCAGCACATCCCTCACCTGTGCCACTTCCCGCCGTCCCTATTAGCCTGGGACGGCGAACCGCGGCCAGGGGGGCCGCGATCGGCCGAACCAGCCGCATCAGCAGGTAAATAAACTAGCCCAGCCCGCCAGGGTGCTTACCCTGGCGAGTCGCATGCCAGAGGTTGCCGACCCCTGGTCTAGAAGACAAAGATATAACACAGTCCAATGGCTGGAAGTTGAAGCTAGGCAAATTCAGACTGGAACTAAGGCATACATTTTTAATAGTCAGAGTAATTAGCCATTGGCACAAATTACCAAGGTTCATGGTGGATTCTCCATCACTGGCAATTTTTAAATGAAGGTTGGATGTTTTATCTAAAAAATATGTTATAAGAATTATTCTGGGAAAATTTTATGGCCTGTGTTATACAGAAGGTCAGACTAGTTTATTGCAATGATGCCTTCTGGGCTTGGAAACTATTAGTCTCCCTTCCATGCAGGTAGATAAATTGACATCACTTTAATTTCCTTTGATATATTTTTAATAAATAGAAAATAAAATCTGTAATTGAGAACACTTTGGAGACAGTCAGCAAAATCATTATGTCTGCTCCATTGAGATTGTAACAACTCTAAATGGTCCTTAATCCACAGTTCATTGTCATGATAGCCAGTACTGACTCCAGCAGAGCCATTATGATTTATCATATCAGTGTATACTTAGGGAGTCCTTAATCCACACATCACTGACACAATAAATGATAACTCTTTTTCTTGGAGCTATTACTCTCTATGAAGGCAATGGATGCTTATGTGTTTAAAAAATACTATCTTCATACTTTACATACAATATATCTTTTAAAAGCTGGTGTCAAGTATCAGAGGGGTAGCCGTGTTAGTCTGAATCTGTAAAAAGCAACAGAGGGTCCTGTGGCACCTTTGAGACTAACAGAAGTATTGGGAGCATAAGCTTTCGTGGGTAAGAACCTCACTTCTTCAGATGCAAGACTTGAAGCT